>NC_057736.1:13172907-13193980 GCF_004010195.1 Chiloscyllium plagiosum
CATTCAACACAAACTGACTGACCAACCCCCCCCCCCCCCCAAACACACAAATATGCGCACACAGTCCAAATCCCTAAAAATGTTGCAGGAGAGGAGAGACCACCAGACTAACACCTCACCACACTCCATCCACACCGCTTGACCAACTCCCCCCACCTAAAGATACTGCACGAGATTCTCACCAGCTGACCATGGCACTCCACCCAGTTACACTGACCGACCAACCAACCCACCCCTCCCCACTCCATCCACAGTCACACTGACCAACTGCTACCCATTCCACTCACACTGAACAGACCAACTGACCTCCCCGCTCCATCCAGAGTCAGATTGACTTGAACAACCAGAGTTATACTGACTACTCTTACACAGACTCCATTCCACCTAAGTCAGACTATACTCCCTTCCATTCTACTGGAGTCAGACTGACTGACACCCCCAACCCCACCCGGAGTCAGACTGACCGATTTCCCCCATATCTCAGGCTACTCACCCTTAGTCAGATTAACTGACTGACCCACATACAGAGTCAGGCTCACTGAACTCCCCAACTCACACTACCTGAGCTATATTAACTATTTCTTTCCTACCCCCTCAGTGAGACTGACTGGCTGATTGACCTATCCTAAATCAGGCTTACTGATCAACAGCCACCTGAGTAAGACTGACTTGTTTGTCATTGAAGAACTCAGCACAATCAACATTGCTCTATTTAACAATGTCTATCCTTTCACTGAGCTGGTACATTTACAAGTATGCATGGAACAGAGAATCAAAGTTTTAGGTTTGATCCAATGCACGCTGATAAAAGTTGGAAAAGAATTGATCCCTTAGGGAGGGGAACCAAATAGGAACCTGAAAGAGACCTTGGCTATTCACTATGACCCTCATGATTTTATAAACCTCTAAAATCAACCCTCCAGCTCAGATGCTCCAGGGAAAAAAGCTCCAGCCTATTCAGCCTCTCCTTATAGTTCAAACCCTCCAAGCCTGGCAATATCCTTGTAAATCTTTTATGCACCCTTTCAAATTTAACATCCTTCCCATAGCAGGGAGACTAGAATGGAACAACAGTATTCCCAAAGTGACCTAACCAATGTCCTGTTCAGCTGGAATGTGGACATCCCAACTTCTATATTCAATGCACTGACCAAAAAAAGGCACACAAACCAAACACTTCACTACCCTGCCAACCTGTGATTCCACCTTCAAGGAACTACAAACCTGTACCCAATGTCTCCTTATTCAACAAGATTTCCCAGGACCCTACATATAGTGTAAACATCCTAACTAAATTTGCCTTACCAAAATACATTTACCTAAATTAAAGGCCATTTGCCATTCCTCACCCATCAGCACATCTGATCAAGGTTCCACCGTACTCTGAAATAACCTTCTTCACTGTCCACTATACCACAAATTTGGGAGGAATATGGACCAAAAGCAGGTGGGACTAGTTTAGTTTGGGATTATGTTCAGCATGGACCAGTTGGACTGAAGGGTCTGTTTCCATACTGTATGATTCTATAATCAGACATCTTGCAAATTTGCTTCTCCATTTCACGCTGACTACTGGGAGACCTATAGCACAATTCCAGTAAGGTGATCATTCCTTTCTTATTTCAGTTCCATCCACGTAACTTCCTTGGACATATTCCCAGGAAAAACCTCCTGAAGTAGTTGTAGTGTTATCCTTAACGAAAAACACCATCCTCTCCTCTCTTGTTCCACCCCTCCCCATCCTTCCTATAGCATCTATCCCCAGAAACATTAAGTTGCCAGTCCTGCCCTTCCATGAGCCACATTTCTGTCATGTCTAATATCCCAGTCCCATGTTTCTAACCAGGCTGAGCTCATCTGCCTTGCCTGTTAGGCCTCTTACATTGAAATAAATGCAGTTTAATCTTAAATAGTCAAGGCAGAGAACAAAGTAAGTTCCTCCACCTCAACTATACCATCCTCAGACTTCTTTCTTCACTCTTTGGGTCTCTTCCCAATCTCCATGCTTACTAACTTAAAACCTCCCGAGTAGCACGAGCAAATCTCCCTGCCAGGATATTAGTCCCCTTCCAATTCAGGTGCAACTCTCCTCCTTAGACATACAGAATAAGAGTACTTTTAAATATCAAGTTATTTCGACATATTATGCATGCAAAAGGGATTAACAGATCATCAAGTGGCTGACAGTGAAGGAAGCAGCTAGAAGTTATTAAAGAATAGTTTATCCAGAACTCCAATGAGATCAACTATTGCTATGTTTGAAAAAGTATGGTTGTCAACTTCACTTGAAATGGCACTTAGACAATAACCATACAGGCTGAAAGATCTGGGAGGAGGAAGCTTATTTGAAATGTATCCCAGAGCCTTGCCCCAACTCCACACTCCACCCATTCCCCCCCTCCTCTACATTCTTGCTGATATTATCCAAGGACATGGAGGTGAGGTTTCACATACCCATTGATAATACTTAGCTCCAGCATTCCTCCACTTCACTCAATCCCTCCGTACACTTGTCTTATATTTCCACTTTATTTATTTGCAGTCATGAATCAGCTGCAATTTCCTCCAGTTGAGCAGTTATATCTCTGCCATAAATTGTGCATCAATTCCCTCCCCAGACACAGTATCAGGTTAGGCCAGACTACTTACAACTCAACCATCCTATTTGGCCAAAACCTTCGCATCAAACTTTGCATACTCAAACACTGCCTAATTTCACCTTTGCATCATCTTTCACTATCTTTGCCCACAATCTGCTGACAAAATACAGCTTTGTTTGTGTGTTGGGATGAAGCTGTATCAGAACACTATTCCAACGAGCCACCACACACTGCAGCACAGACGAACTTCGGAAAACAGAGAACCACCTATACAATGTAGTCAAGAAGAACGGATACTCAAATAATACAGTCCACAGATTCCTCAAGAACAAACCATGACAAGCAGACCAAACACAACCAGAAACTCTAACCACTTACCATACAAAGAAGTTTCAGAAATGACAGCCAGACTTCTAAGACCCCTTGGAATCCTAATAGCACACAAACCCACCAACACACAAACAAAAACTAAAACTTAAGACCCAGTACAACCCATGGACAAAAACCAACGTCATCTACAAAATTCCATGCAAGGACTGCCACAAACACTACATAGGAACAAACAGGAAGAAAGTTAGCCACCAGGATACACGAACACCAGCTAGCCACAAAAAGACACTACCCTCTCTCCCTTGTAGCCCTACACATGGATGAAAAAACCCACCTATTCGGTGGGACAACACATCTATCCTGGGACAGGCTAAGCGGAGACATGCCAGTGAATTCCTAGAGGCCTGGCACTCCAACCACAATGCCATAAACAAACAGATCTGGATATCATCTATCAACCCCTCAAAACGAACAGGAAATGACACCACCACAAACCCCTGGAACCCCATCCAGGACAAACATATAAATAGAAAGCAGGAGACACAGCTTCGCTTCACTTGGAGGTCACCACTGATGATGTTACCTAGCCAGGTAATGAACCATCTGGATATCAAAAATACAACTCAGCAAGCAAACCTACACCCTAAACCTCAACCCGAGCTACAAACCTTCACAAATCTATAGATACCTATACATGGAATATATAATCACAAACCTTACATGGTCTATGTCTAGAACTTTTGCATCCCTAGCCAATCTGTTTCAGTCCAACACTGGCATCTCTACGAGAGAATGTGGAAAAGTAACTTGGTTTTGTCCTGTCCACAAATAAAACAAGTTATATTCATCAAGCCCCAGCCTACTCTCCATCAAAAACTATATCAAGCAAAGTTACTTAGCAATAACCTGCTCACTGATGCTCAGTTGGTACATATAAAATCATACACTGATGCTCGGTTTGGGTTCTGCCAGGGTCACTCAGCTCTTGACCCAATTAGAACCTTAGTTCAAATAGGGAGGGAAAGATTTGTACTCCATGCATTTGATTTGGTATCAAGGAGCCTAAGCAAATGTAATGTCAACAGGAAATGGGGAAAAAATTCTGCTTCAAATTATACTTGTTCAAAAGGAAGATGGGGTGGGGGTTGATAAAAGTCAGTAATCCCAGCTCCAGACCTTCATAACAGGCTGTCCACAGAATAATGTTCTAGGCCAGACTACCTTCAGAAGCTTCTTTAATGCCCTTCCTTCGATATTAAGTACAGAAGTGGAGGTGTTTGCTGATGAGCAAATACTCAGATACTGTAGTAGTCCATACCAAATGCATAAGGACCTGTACAACATTCAAGCTAGTGCCAAGCAATGATAATCTCCAAAAAAAGAATTGAATCATATCCTCAACATTCAATGGTATCACCACTAAATTTCCAGCTCCCAACCCATACACCCCAAATCAACATCCTGTGTTTTACCATTGACCATAAAGTTAGTCATATAAATGTTATGGCTACAAGTCAGAGGGCAGGAATCTTGCACCAAGTAATTCACCACCTGTCTCTCCAAACTTTGTCCCCCAATTGCAAGTCACAAATTAAAGAGTGTAATTGAATGCTCCACACTCATCTACAAGTGTAGCTTCAACTCTAGATTGTTTCAGTTAAGGTCAAAGCAATCCACAAATTTTCACTCCCTCCTTTAGTGATGCTCAAGAGCAGAGTATACTATTTAGGTGCATTGCTTAAATTTTAAGGTTCTTTTGACAGCATATTCCCAACCCACAACTAATCAACAAGGACGTGGGAACACCACCTGCATATTACACTCACCATTCTGACTTGAAACTATATTGCTATTCCTTAATTTTTCCCAGTAGACCACTCAGCCCATCAAGTTGCTACACTATTCAATTAGATAATAGTTGATCAGATAATCCTCAACTCCACTTTCCTGCCTTTTCCCCCCATAATCCATGTATCTCTTACTGATTAAAACAGTCTCATACTTGAATATACTTAATTTGGGAGAGATGGGAAGATATAAAAGAGACCTAAGGGGCAACATTTTCACAGAGGGTGTTGTGTGTGGAATGAACTGCCAGAAGTAGTGGTGGAGGCTGGTACAATTGCAACATTTAAAAGGCATCTGGCTGGGTCTATGAATAGGAAAGGTTTGGAGGGACATGGGTCAGGTGCTGGCAGGTGGGACTAGATTGGGTTGGAATATCTGGTCGGCATGGACAGATTGGACCAAAGAGTCTGTGTTTCCATGCTGTACATCTCGATGACTCCAAGGAAAGAGAACACATTATGAATGGTAGGACTCAAGGAAGCACCAAGGATCAGATGGGCCTTTGTGTGTATATCCACCAGTTCCTTAAGGTTGATAGTGGTTAAGCACCTTGGATATTTGTTTCTACTAACAGAGGTAAAGATTAAGAGCATGAGGTTATTGGAACTATATGAAATGTTGGGTGGGCCATAGCTACCTAGTATTGTGCGCAGCTCTGGAACTCACTGTATGAGGGCCAGTATAAATGAGATTTACCAGATGTTGCCTGGGCTGGAGAGTTTTCAGTTACAAAGCAACTTTGGGTTGATTGGGGTTGCTTTCCTTGGAGCAGAGAAGACTGATGGAGGACACGATCAAGATCAAAAAATTGAGGGTCATAAATAGGGTAAACAGCAAGGAACTTGTCCCCTTGATGGATCTATAACCAGGGGGCTAGATTTAAGGTTAGGGGCAGGAAGTTTAGAGGGGCTGTGAAGAAATACTTTTTAATCTAGAGAGTGAAGGAAATCTGGAATTCAATGCCTGAAAACACACTAGAGGCAGAACCCTCATAACAATTAAATAGTATTTAGATGTGGACTTGCAATGTCAAGACATACAACAGTATGGACCAGGTGTAGGAAAAACAGGATTAGAACAGCTGTTTGTTTTTGACTAACACAAACTTGATGGGCTGAAGAGCCTTTTTCTGTACTATAGACTTCTATGATGAGGGAAACAACCTTTCTGCATCTAATCCGTTAAGCCCCTAAGAATCTTCCACGTTTCAATAAAGCTGCCTCTCATTCTTCTATATGCCAACAAGTAGAGGCCAATCTACTCAAAGGCAGTGCCTTCATATCTGGTATCAACCTATTTAACCTTCTCTGGGCTGCATCATATGCATACATCATCCTTTAGGTAAGGGGCCCAAAACGGTTCAGTATTCTAGATGTGGTCTACCAGGTGCAGTTTTAGCAAAACCTTCCTACTTTTATACTTTGAAATAAAGGCCAACATTCTATTTGTCTTCTCTACTATCTGAACTTGGATGCTAGTATTTTGAGATTCATAGATGAGAACTTCAAATCTTTCTCCAGTTTTTTGTCCCCTCCATTTAAATGATGTCCAGCTTCTCTACTCTTCGTTGCAAAGTGCATAATCTCTTTTCTCCAAATTATATTCCATTGGCCAAGTTTTTGCCCATCGGCTTAATCTATCATATCTCTCTGCAGTCTTTGTGCTATCCTCTCAACCCGCCTTCCCACCTATTTTTGTATGTACAAACTTAGATATAGTACGTTCACTTGCCTCATCTACTTTAGTTATATACATTTAAAATAGTGGTCCCAGAATTGATCAGTACGACTCTAGTTACAGGTTGCCAACCCCTAAAAATTTCCCCTTATCTCAACTGTCCACTAGTTAGCCAATCCTCTATCCATGCTAATATACTACCTAAAATACCGTGGGCTCTTATTATGCAGTCTAGTGTGGCTCCTATCAAATCTTCTGAAAATCCCAACATTACATTCCCTTCATCTATGCTGTTTGTTGGCTCAAAACAGCATCTAGTAAATTTGTCTGGCACAATTCTCCTCTTTATGAAAACATACTGAGTTTAGAAATACATATGATCAAGAACAATTAAAACATTTTAATATACTAACATTTCCCCAATAACAGTTACAATTGCTGGCCTATAGTTACTGGGTTATTTTTTAAAAAGGGAACAAGACAAAGTAGACATTGGAAAACTGCCAATCTTCTGGGACTTTTTCAGAATCCAAAGATTTCTGGACGATTACTCCTATTGCATCCATTATCTCTGTAGCTACTTCCTTTAATATCCTATGATGCACCCTATTAGGAACTGGAGTCATCTTGGTTTTCCATCCCATTAACTTCTCTAGCACTTTTTTCCCTAGTTATAACTATATATTGAATTCTGCACTTCCTTTTGCGTTTTGAATATTTAGTAATTTTGGAATGCTGTCTTCCACAGTGAAGACACAAATGACCTATTCAAGTCTTCTGCCATTTCCTAGTTCCCTGCTATTTTGTCAGCCTAATTTTCTAATGTAACCCCATAATATAGAAAATCATGCTTTAGAAACAGCCCTTAGTGTTGGCAATGTAATTGTGTTACAGCCAACACACATTTTAAAAGATTGCACTTTAGAAACTGTGTCCCTAATTTGTTAGTGTTAGTGAATTCAGTTAACAAAACACATTATACCACAACAACCTGTATTCATTTTGGCTTCTCTCCATTCTTACATATTTAAATGGACTCTTGCTGCCCATCTTGATATTGCATGCTATAAATACCTTTAGTTTATTTTCCCTTCTGGATGGTCTTTTGTTCTCTCAAAACATTGCCAGCCCTCTGGCCTACCACTGACCTTTGTCACATTAAATGAATATATATGCATGCTATCTTTAACTTCCCTGGTTCCTTCCATGAATCCTCCTTTCTCATTGGAATAGGTCTTTGCTGTGAGCCATGACCTATTTAAAGTTTGCCATCATTCCTCATCCATTTCTGATGCTATTTCTTTTCCCAAGCCACTCCGGCCAGCTCTGCCCTCATTCCTGAGCACTTACCCTTATCTAAACATAGCCAACCCAAGTTCCTCCCTCTCGATCTGAATGTTTAATTGTACCATGTTATGGTCCCTCTATCTATGCTAAAAACGACCTCAAATACCATGCGCTCTTATTACACAGTCTAATGTGTGGCACCTATCAGAAATCTTCATCTATTCAACGTTGGGATTTTGAGAAGGGAATGCAGTTAACAAAACATTATAGCAGAACCTGTATTCATTTTGGCTTCTCTCCATTTTTATATAAAGACATTCTTGCTGCCCATCCTGATATTATTTGCTATAACACCCTCAAAGGGAATCTTTTACCCTGACATCATTTATTAAAGCTGGTTTATTACACATGGTCTGAAAGAACCTGATCCCTGGTTGGATCCACCTTATTGTTCCAAGAAACTGTCCCCAAATACACACTTATGAATTCTACCTCATGGTTTCCTCTGCCAACCTGACAATCCTAATTAACGTTGTACATTTGCTCGCTGAGCTGGTAGATTTCTTAGACATTTTGTCACGAGTCTAAGTAACATCAGTGAGCCTCCAATGAAGCAGTGTTCTGTCCCGCTTGCTATTTTGGTGTCATATCACCCACCAGAACACAGCAAGACATATCCCTGAGTATTTCATTTCCAGCTTTGATTATCTTATAGTCATTAGAGACAATACAAGACCATACTCATTAATCTGTATTTATGCAGTGAATTCATTGTTCTGTTCCATAAACTACACAGTAAAAGCCATTAATTTTGCCTTTTAACTTTCTTCCTATTTGAAAAGATTTACTGCTGTATTTTTAAGTTTGTAAACACTGTCCCACTCTGGGTATCATTATCCAAATAGCTGCCCCGAAATGCTAAGTCCCTTTGCTTCATAAGCTTATATTTCCCCTTCTCCCAATCTTCTCCACACACACCCCTGAGGTTCTGGTTTTTAATTAGGTCCTAGACTGTTCAAATCTTTCAGCAAATCTTCCTTTGTTTTTAGAAACAACATGCACTAACGAATCTCTATCCCTCCAAGTTCTTCAGCCCCAAGGAGGTCTTTAATCGTGGCACCGGACAACCAGAGACTTCATGACTCCCATTCATGGCTACACAGAACAGTATCCATCTCCCCAACTATTCTGCCCCCTACTTCAACTGCATTCCTACCTCGGTCCCCTACTTGAATGGCTCCCTATATATCAAAATGCCAAGGTCAGTTTGCTTATCCTCCCTGCAATCCAAACAAATTTGTTAGGGAACTAAAACCCAAAAGAACTACAGATGCTGGAAAGCAAACAAAAACAAATTGCTGGGAGAACTCAGCAAGACTGGCAGTATCTGTGGAGTGAAATCAATTAACCCAAAACATTCTGAAGGTCACTGGACCTGAAGTCTGAACTCATTTCTCTCCATAAATCTGTTAGGGAGTTTGCTTCAAGGTTCTAACTAGTCAGGCAGATTAAGAAAAAAAGTCAGTATATGTAATATTTAAATTTTTTAAGCAAAGTCCCATATTAATGTTTATCACAATTAGACTTTATGGGATGGGGATATTAGACTGAGGATTGTTTAATAGACACAAAAGAGGGTTAACCTAATTATTCAAGTTGGCAGGAACCAGTGCTTGGACTTCAGCTATTTACAGTCCATCTAATAGCTTTGTTGATGAACCTGAACATAACTATCCCAGTTTGCTGACAATACATCTTATTCTCACACAAGTAGGACACAGACTGCAAAGAGATTAGACAGGTTGAGTACATGTGCATGAGCATGTTAAATGGAATATTACTTTGGCAAGTGTGAAATTTTCCACCAGTATAAAAAGCTGAATTTCATATGGTGAGACTGAGAAACATTGGTATTTAGAGGGATCTGGGTGTGCTTGTACCCAAAACTTGAGAATTAATAAAAGGTACAGCAAATACAGAAGAACCTCAATTATCTGAATGTGATGGGCAGGCACTGTTTCGTTCGGATAATCGTTTTGGTTAATCGATTAAATGCCTTTCTTCTGGGGTTTGGAGTTTTTTTTGTTCAGTCCTCTCCCCGCTCGAGAGACGAGGCAGCAACACACTGCACACAAGCCCCCGCAACCCCCCCCCTTGAATAGGCCTATATACCCTGAGGAGTTGAAGTTTTAGGGACCAGGCTCAGTATGAGGTGAAATGTTGAGGAGTGAGTTGAGGAATTATTTTCACAAAGGCTTGTGAATATCTAAAATGTTTCAATATTGGAGAGTCAAGATTGCTAAATTATTGGATATATTCAAGAGATTTTGTTTGGGTACCAAAAGGTCATTAAAGTTTGGGACAGTGCAGGAAGCTAGTCTTCAACTCCAGCTACAATCCTATTGAAAGGTTCAGAATTGAACTGACATTTTAACCTTTCATACTCCTACAAATTGCTAAGACCACTTCATTCCTCGACACATACACAAATCATGGGTCTAGGCAACATCCGAGCCAAAGTCCTATTTAATTTCTGTACATCCCCAGCTTTAAAGACCTGCCTTAAGACTCTAGTTTTTCATTTATCTACTGCAGCCATTTTTCATCTGTGCTTTTGGGAACAGTTTAAGCGTTTTTGACATTAAACTATTTACCAGATAGCATCAACTCCATAATCACTACTGAACTCAATATTACGAGACAGACAAAGAGAATGCAAGCACCAATTTCATGCGGCACAAATCACAAAGTGTTTAAGCCATATACCATTCTGGTTAAAATCTAAGATAATAGATAGGCACACAGTCATTGGGCTCTCCAAATAAGGTTTCAAGATAGTTATGTTTCAAACAGTCCCCTTTAATTCAAATAGGCCATGACTTTCTACCTGTATGGCCTAGCAATAGGCTTGCATGATCTACTGAAACTGTACTGAAGTGCCAGCTTCCAACACAAGTTTCAGGCAGCTGGCCTTGTAATGTTTTGCTTGACTGATCTCAGACAAGCAGAATCTTGTCTGCAGAACCAGGGCACTGAAGACAAACATACCACTCTGAAGAGACAGGAAAGCAGTTCCGAAAGGTCGCTGGACTTAATTGTTAATTCTGCTTTCTCTTCAGATACTGTCCCACCTGATTTTCTTCAATTTATTTTTGTTACAGGAAAGCTGCCATAGGAGCAGAATGCAGATAATGAATTTCCTGTTTGAAGAGATTCAAAGACAAAGATGTCACCAGAAGACACTTTGCTTCTGGAAGTCCATTTTTATTTGCACAGGTTTGATTATTTTTGTTTAAAACTCATCCCATTATAGAGATGTTGAAACTCTGGGAGAGATTGGTTACTGATATTTTAGCTGACAGCACAGCATATGTGGAATCACTCGGCATGTTAAAAAACTAAAACCTATTCTGTAGCCCCACACCTCCAGAAATTCAGCTTAAAATTCAAGCTCTATGATTAATTCATACAAAGATCTGTTTTGAATTTTATGCCCAGTCAAAATCCTCACCAGTTAGGGATAATAAATTAAAACCTTCAATGAGGATAAAGAAATACGATATACCACTTTTATCCAAGGTAGAGAAATTCATTTTCTTTTCCTCCATTGGATTTAATTTTAGCAATTCTATGTACAAGATTAGAGAGGGCAGAGGAAAAGCATTACAACATAACTACAATTAGGTTGCTGATAGTTTATGGAAGCTAGTTACCAAACCCTGAACAGCTTTGTTAGGGACATCCAGGAATTAAGGTTAATAAGGGAAGAGAGTTTCCTGCCTAATTCCATTAGGAGCGGTTTACTTTACAAAGTAGTCTTTTCATTGGTGTAACAGTGGCCAAAACTACAGACAAAAACCCAACCTTTTGGAAGTACTCAGGGAAAATGTTCCCACTTTTCCTAAATTGTGAAAATATTAGCCAATGTCCATTGGGAAAAATTTAAGTACTGAAAATGTGTTGCTGGAAAAGCGAAGGTCAGGCAGCATCCAAGGAACAGGAGAATCGACGTTTTGGGGATAAGCCTTCTTCAGGAATGAGGAAAGTGTGTCCAGCAGGCTAAGATAAAAAGGTAGGGAGGGGGGACTTGGAGGGGTGTTGGAAATGCCCTCCCTTAAGTCCCTCCTCCCTACCTTTTATCTTAGCCTGCTGGACACACTTTCCTCATTCCTGAAGAAGGGCTTTTGCCCAAAACGTCGATTCTCCTGTTCCTTGGATGCTGCCTGACCTGCTGCGCTTTTCCAGCAACACATTTTCAGCTCTGATCTCCAGCATCTGCAGTCCTCACTTTCTCCTTGAAAAATTTAAGTAGCATATTTTCAAAGGTAATCAAAGGTGGTTAAACAGCTCAATTGTTAATCACCAGTTTCATCCTTCCTTATAACGAGCCTCAAATTTAAGTACAGGTATCTCAAATTTACATGGTAGTCATTTGGCTATTGAGGCCATACATTCAGCCTTGCTTTCTGGGTTTTTCTTTGCCAAATAACTAAACATCTTGGAACTAACTTCACAAAAACAGCAAATGGAGTGTGAAATCACTTAGTCCCCAGTAAATTGCCAAACTAAAAAAAAATTTAATAATCTGATTCCGGTCAAGAAAAAGCTTCATTCAAGTAGTTAGTCACTGGTTAAAGAAATATTTCACTGTTAAAGGCTGTGAAGTGTATGGAATGTACCAAGGACATGAAAGATACAAGTTCTTTATTACTGAAAGTCTAAGAATCCCTTACCACCAGAAAGCTCAATTTGTAAGAATTAAATGCTGTAGAATTCCTTGGTACAAGTGTACTCCTTGCAAAATGATAATGGAAGCCAAAAAACAAACATGGTTTACAAAATGCAACATCCTGTATTTAAGAAACAAAACATCGCAACATCTATAGACAATAAAGCTCTCAAATGCAAGAACTCCTATTATTGAAAACAGCTTTTATAATGCAAATCATTATTGGCAATACATGTTACAACTGTACTGGATACGAAATTTGATTTTAAAGACTGTGGCTTAAGATTTCAGGAAGCTAGTAAACTAAGAACTCAACGTAAACTATAAACATGTGTTTGAGAAGCATGATCACAACTTATTTTTCACAATTTAATCTCTTTTAAATTACCACCCAAAAATACAGCTACATGGATGTGTTACATCTCAAATGTAGCATTAAATGCTTTAGTAGGAACAGCTAATTTCATCAACTGAAGCATTAAGGCATGTTTCTGTAGGATATAAAGTGCATGTTTGCAGAGTCATATTTTGTAACATCTACTTAAAAACAAGAAAAAACATTGGAGACAAATTAAACAGGCAAAACAAGTCTGCAAATATTTGGCAATGAGAAAATTTTGCAAAACCTTTTAAAAATTGAAAATCAAGTTGAGGGGAAATACAATCCCTAAAAATTATTAAAACTGACCAAATGTCAATACTGAATAGTACAGAAATTGTTGTAACACTCAATAGATACTAAATTTCTATTTTTCTAAGCTAGGTAGAGGTCATGGGATAAAACTCAGTCAAATTTCTAACGTCAAACACTTTCCATTCATGCTCATGAAATTCTAGGGATTTCAAGAGGTAAAAGCAACTTGTGCAGCTTGAGCCAAAAACAATTGGCACAATCACAAGAACCAGTGGCCACATAAGTTGTTGAAATTCCAACTGAAGTTCAACTGTAAATTTCAAGAGCATACTCTGTGCATCAACCTACAATACAAAGGCAAGGTTCTCCATCTCATTTCAGTTGGTGTTCCATTGTCCAACTTTACATACTGGAAATAGACAGATATACATAACTGATCCACGGCCAATCAAGCATCTTCCTGAACCCAGTGTAAACATTTAAAACTATTCCCAATCAGAAGTTGGAATTTCTTTTCCCATTACCTTCCTGCGCAACTAACTTATATCTGAATTTTTCCATCTGCATCCAATAGTTGAAACTTATTAGTACAAATTGTTGCCCAAACCAAAAGGGCACAGTGCAATTTTACTATTGTTACAGGTATATTGGAATGAAGCAAAACATTAATTGCTGAATGGACTGTGCTATTTTCTCAAATCAGTTGAAGTTTTACACCAAACATGGTAATGTTTGAATTTATATGCCTCAGTCAAAATAGCCTTTAAATAGAAGCTAAATCAAACAAAGTGATTCTTTTAATCAATTTCTTTGATGCATGACTCAAAAGGAACTATTTTATCCATCTAGAATTCTTTAACTGCACATCTTAAGACACAAATGACTATTTTACTTAAATTTACTTTCTTGCACTCAAACAAATATTTTCACTTGTCCATTGCGTATTTGTATAGGTAATTCCACTTCCATTCAAACCAAAGTATGTACAAGAAACTTAGTGTCAGACCACACCAAGAGGTTTACAGTACAAGTTCACTTTAATCTAGAAAAGTTATTCAAGATTAAAATCAAGTGCCACATTGCTGGAAACAATACATCATATTGGCAGGAATACTAGTCTCAGTTCAACACTAAGAATAACAAATGAGCCATTCTGTTTACAAGAAAATGTGCTTCTGATATTTATTAAAGAAATTACAATGAGCTCCAATAAATCACAATACTGTATGTGTATGACTATGCAAGATTGCTACAGAAAAACAGCTAAAGGATTAGGAGCAGAACTAGTTGAATATACAAGCTATTGCAATCTTAGCTATTGTGATTTTAAATAGGAAAGACTCAATTTAAGGATCGGTTTCACTATTTCTGAAAAACCCCTTCAAACTAAAATTTTAGACAAAAAAACCATTGACGAGTTAATTGACATGTCACATACCAACATGCCAGCTTTGCTGTAAGATGTTAATGCTACAATTCTAAGCTGCAAAGCAACAGTTAGAAAACAAAGCTCCAACACATTCATTTATTAGCATTTATGCATCAGGAGACAGTGGCTCTTCAACTGTTTGCTCCACATTAATGCATTTTAAACTCAGTGATGCCACAGTATGACTTGCAATAGAAAATGTATGGAGCTCAGCTAAAAACTTATTTTTCAGGCAATCAAGCACTTGAGAAAAGTGGTTATGAGTTTAAACTGTTCTGCAATTCTTGGAAATATCCACTTTTGAGAGAAAGACCCCATTGTCATTAGAAATCTTCATGTTTTGATATCGATTTTCAAGTTAAGATTGCAACAAGGGAACAAACTTTAATATTGCAATGACCCTTCTACAAAGAAGGTGCTGAACACAGGCCAAATGGATACATACCCTAATGTAGATGATCAGCCTGGTGTTTAGCAAGGTATTTTATTAGCGACAAGTACACTAACCTAACCAAATTCGTAAAAGCAACAACATTCACTGAGAGGTTCCCACAAAGTCAATTAATTGTAGATAGTTAAGATTACAGCTTTGCATTTGTCTCCAACAGTACAAGGATCACAATGATGCCAGTGCTTAATAACAGTGAATGGAAGAGAAGTAAATATTAGTACTGGTCTATCACTAGATTAGTACCACTTTCTCACCCAGCTCACTTGAAGTATTGGCAGCTTTGTAATTTCTGAACAAAAAAAAATCTTCATTCCAATGCTCCCTTGCCCCCAAAACATGAAAGGAATAAACATCAACAGTTCAGTAGTAAGTAGAAAGGGAAAAGGTTGAAGAATCAAATATCCTTCATCTTTTCCAGGCCTTGTGTAATTGATTCAGTGCATCATGTCAGCAGAATTCCAAGTCTGAAAGTAATCACAAAAATGAAGTTAGAAAGCACAATAAAGCCAAAATCACATCTTGCACCAAATATGTATGAAACCTCACTAAGTTAGCCAACTGTTCATTTGATTATTCATTTAAAATTTCAGATTAATAACACTGAAATTTACTCAGCACTGTCACACTAGCCAAACAAGCTCAACTGAGCAGAGCTAAAATTTTTACCTGCTTCTAGATTAGAGTGGTGCAGGAAAAGCACAGCAGTTCAGGCAGCATCCGAGGAGTAGGAAAATCGACATTTCAGGCAAAAGCCCTTCATCAGGAATTGAGGCAGAGTGCCTGCAGGGTGGAGAGATAAATGAGAGGAGGGTGGGGGTGGCCCTCCTCTCATTTATCTCTCCACCCTGCAGGCACTCTGCCTCAATTCCTGATGAAGGGCTTTTGCCCGAAACGTCGATTTTCCTGCTCCTCGGATGCTGCCTGAACTGCGGTGCTTTTCCAGCACCACTTTAATCTAGACTCTGGTTTCCAGCATCTGCAGCCCTTGTTTTTACCATTTTGACCTGCTTGTCAGTTAGCAATACAAAAACACAGGCTGAGTTCAAGACTTAACAGATTATGGCAAGGCCCAAGGAAACAACTCATGAACCTTGAGATCATCGTTAAAGGATCTCTTAAAGGCAATTCACCCAATTCTCTTAAAACAACCCATATTTTCTAAAAAGTGATAAATTAGTTTTCTAAAATGATGAGAGTCAGAGTCATACAGCATAGAAATAGACTCTTTGGGCCAACTAGTCCACGCCAACTATGTTTGCAAACTGAACAAACCCCACCTGCCTGTGTTTGGTCCACATCCCTCCAGACTCTTCCCATTTGTGTACTTATCCAAACATCTTTTGAACATAGTAACTGCACCTACGACCACCACTTCCTCTGGTAGTTCATTCCACATACAGGTAGACAATCCTTTATCAGAAATCCTGAAATCCAAAAACCTCCAAAGTCCGAAGGTGTTTTTGTGAAGTTTTTCTCTCATTAATAAGGTTGTGTGCGCAAACAGTTAACCCAAGTCGACACCCACTCGATGCGAGTCACTCAGATGCGACATGGAGGCGTGGTTTAGCATCAGCAGGCCTAGATTCTCTCTCAAGGCCTGCTTTAGTGAGTCATGCTCCTCCGGTAAGATTTTTAAAAATTTCACCAAACTGTCACTTATTCTGAATTCCGAAAACCAGCTGGTGCCAAGCATTTCTGATAAAGGATTGAGCACCTGTACTAGCTACAATGTAAAATAGTTCCCCCTCATGTTTTGAATTCTTTCTCCTCACCTTAAATATAACTTGTTTTGAACCACCCCACCTGAGAGAAAAGACCACAATCTATGCCCATTGTGATTTTATAAACTTCTACATGGTCACCCTTTAACCTCCTATGCTCCAGTGAAGAGTGTACCAGCCTATCGACTCTATAACAAACTCAGCAACATTCTGGTAAATCTTTTCTGAGCCCTCGCCTGTTTAATAATATCCTTGCTATAACAGGGCAACCAGAACCACACAGTCCAGAAGAGACCTCACTAACATACTGTACAACCTCTACATGACTTCCCAACGCCTATACTCAAAGGCCTGAGCAACAAAGGCAAACATGCTAAACGCCTTTTAAACCACAGTCTTCCTGTGATGCAAATTTCAAAGAATTATGTACCCGAATCCCAGGTCTCTGTTCTACAATACTACCCAGGGCCCTACCATTGATTGTTTTAACAAAATGCCATACCTTGCATGGCTCAAGAGGAGAAGAAATGGGTTTGAAGAGGAGACAACGTTCAGTTACCAGGCTAAATTTGACTTTGTGGATAAGCTGGAATTTTTGGTCTGTGGAGGTGATAGGGGCTCTCTCGACCTCCATGTGCAGGGAGGTTCATGGCTTGATTTCCTCTGATCAAACCTCCCCAAAAAAGTCTCGTGATGCAGTTTAGTATCCCTACCTTGGAACAAACAGACATGGGTTGAAGTCCCATCTGCTCCAGAGGCATGTAATAATATCTCTGAACAGGTTGATTAGGAAGTATTTTAAGATAAAGACAAAACTAATCAGTCTATCATTGGCACAGCTATTAAAAATATAGTGACTTGGCATAAACAAATTCATAGTAGAATAACCCAGCACAGTATGTTTGCTACCTCTCCCAATTTTCAAATAAATAGCGCCAAATCACAAACACTCTCATATCTATGGTAATGAGCCTCTCAAAAAGTACTTCCTCTTTGCTGAAGATTTTCACATTAAACAGCTTTAGGTTTCAAAATGATTCAGACAGCTGGCACATTGTAAACTGTCTTGTGCAGGTCCTTCCATTAGTGAAGACAAATGCTAGAGGGAAGAGAGCTCTTCAAAAGGCGATTCCTTAAGGATGCATTAAAGTATATGTTATATGTAGAGTTTGAGTGAAATTAGGAGCTTTACCTACATCTGCAATGATATATGTTATGAATATATTCAGCATTTGAGAATGTATTGTGGTAGGTTTCACTGCAGGAGTTCAATTGTTAGAATGAGACAATCTCACTGAATCCTATCTCAAGATACAAGCACATTTCCTTTTGCAGTTCTCCTCATACTAGAATGGTCACATCCAGCATGCCCCAAAGTTGCATTTTTGGTCTCCAACTTATCCTGGTCTAGTTGGCATTATGTGCAAGCTTATTTATAAAGATGACACTTCATTCTGTAGCAAAGCTCTCCTTCTACACAGCATAAGTGTATCAGAGTCAATACAAAAACAAACTGCAGATGAGCCAGATAAATGAGTCTATTTTGAAGTACACATTTCAAAATCTTCAATTTTCTCTATGACTGTGTCATAAGCATGCAAGTACAACCAACTGCATTCAATTTTACATCCCAGCTTAGATAAGAATACAACAATTATAACATGCAATGCATTTTTCACCAAGGAGCAAGGCTATTCAATCCCAACACAATCTTTCATTTATCCTCCCCATCATAACTCAAAAATTGCAACTGCAGTCATTTCTCAATTGTACCTCTTAATTTCCATTACTAATCCCCATACTGAAGCCTGGAATTACCTGCTGCACTGACGCTGCTATTAAAATTAGTTGTTTAATGCCCAACTACAAAAGAATAACTGGTAAAGACAAATAAACGTGCAAACAGGATTACTACACAGTCGAGCTTGATTCAAGATTGCATGATTAATGATGCCAAGTCAATCTCAACGACAGAATATATCTGATATCAATAGAAGGTGCAAGGGTGTTTCAACAGAGTCTGGATTATTCAGAAGCTTGAAATATTTTACAAATAAACAAATTAGGGTAGTTTTTGGACAAAAAGATTGCATAGCCCCATTTTTGAGCTCTTCATTGACTAATTTTGCACAAGCTAAGGTAGCGATCTTGGTACTGCACTTGGGAATACGAATATGGAATATAGTTTAAATAGGTATCTCCTGGCTGACCGTGCATCACTCAGAAGCACTTAAGTAGCAGCACAGAAAAGAAATTACACTACATTTGGTTAGCTACTGCTCAACAGCTGGCTGGAACACTTGTCAGGGAGGACAGCTAATGTTTGGTGGCTAGAGGTGTTATTTAGGAACTTAAGTATTTCAAGTTATTTGATTAAAATGCTAATTTTTAGAAAAGTAATACTACAGTATTTTTAAAGTCTGCCACAGGTATCTGAATTTGCTGTTTATAATATCAGCTTGGTTATAAAATTCCTTAACTGTAGAATTCTTGGGATGTTGTTTAAGTGCAAAAAACTGATAACAAGGGGAAACAAAACATCGATGAGTTACTTGCAGTCTTCAGATTTAGAAATTTGGCTAAGTTGAATATAGGCATTTGCTTTTGGGAAAAGTGTCAAAGATATGCCATCGCCCTTTGAGTGATTTGTTAGAGTTACCAGCCAGATGGAGTTAATAAAATGATGCAATTTTATTATAAAAGGAGGGGGGGGGGCCTTGCTAATTAGAAATGGTATAACGGCTGCAGAAAGGCAGTTTGAGGGGGATCTGCCTTTGGAGATAGTATGGGCTGAAGTCAGAAATAGGAAAGGAGCAGTCACCTTGTTGGGTGTTTACTATAGCAGCAGAGATGTGGAGAAGCAGATTTTGGAAAGGTGCAGAAGCCACAGGGTAGTAGTCATGGGCAATTTCAACTTCCCAAATATTGATTGGAAGCTCTTTAGATCAAGTAGATTGGACGGGACAGTGTTTGTGCAGGGTGTCCAGAAAACTTTTCTAACTCAGTATGTAGATTGTCTGACCAGAGGGGAGGCAATATTGGATTTGGTACTTGGTAACGAACCGGGACAAGTGATGGGCTTGTTAGTGGGTGAGCATTTTGGTGATGGTGACCACAATTCTGTGGCTTTCACCTTGGTTATGGAGAGAGATAGGTGCATGCAACAGTGCAGGTTTTACAATTGGGGGAAGGGTAAATACGATGCTGCAAGACACTATCTGAGCAGCCTAAATTGGGAGCATAGGCTGTCAGGGAAGGATGTCGTTGAAATGTGGAACTTTTTCAAAGAACAGATACGACATGTCCTTGATATGTATGTACCTGTCAGGCAGGAAAGAGATGGTCATGTGAGGGAGCCTTGGTTGACAAGGGAGGTTGAATGTCTTGTAAGGAGGCTTACATAAGGTTGAGGAAACAAGGTTCAGACAGAGCAGTGGAGGAATACAGGATAGCCAGGAGGGAGCTAAAGAAAGGGATTAAGAGAGCTAAGAGGGCATGAAAAATCTTTGGCGGATAGGATCAAGGATAACCTTTTATGCGTATGTGAGAATCATGAGAATTACGAGAACGAGGGTAGGTCCGATCAAGGACAGTAGTGAGAGACTGTATTGAGTCAGAAGTGATAGGAGAGGTCTTGAATGAGTACTTTTCTTCAGTATTTACAAATGCGAGGGACCGTATTGTTGAAGAGGAGAGTATGAAACGTACTGGTAAGCTAGAGGAGATACTTGTTAGGAAGGAAGATGTGTTGGGCATTTTGAAAAATTTGAGGATAGACAAGTCCCCCGGGCCTGACGGGATATATCCTAGGATTATGTGGGAAGCAAGAAAGGAAATTGCAGAACTGTTGGCAATGATCTTTTTGTCTTCACTGTCAATGGGGGTGGTGCCAGGGGACTGGAGAGTGGCAAATGTTGTGCCCCTGTTCAAAAAAGAGAATAGGGATAACCCCAGGAATTACAGGCCAGTTAGTCTTACTTCAGTGGTAGGCAAAGTAATTGGAAGGGTAGTGAGGGATAGGATTTATGAGTATCTGGAAAGACACTGCTTGATTAGGGACAGCCAGCACGGATTTGTGAAGGGTAGGTCTTGCCTTACAAGTCTTATTGAATTCTGCGAGGAGGTGACCAAGCATGTGGATAAGGGTAGAGCAGTGGATGTAGTGTACATGGATTTCAGTAAGGCATTTGATAAGGTTCCCCAATGTTAGGCTTATGCGGAAAGTCAGGAGGCAGGGGATAGAGGGAAATTTGGCCAATTGGATAGAAAACTGGCTAACCAGTCGAAGTCAGAGAGTGATGGTAGATGGTAAATATTCAGCCTGGAGCCCAGTTACAAGTGGAGTACCGCAGGGATCAGTTCTGGGT
>NC_057736.1:13194680-13248596 GCF_004010195.1 Chiloscyllium plagiosum
AGGATGAGGGGTTACTTGATAGAGGTTTATAAGATGATCAGGGGAATAGATAGAGTAGACAATCGGAGACTTTTTCCCCGGGTACAACAGTGTTACAAGGGGACATAAATTCAAGGTGAAGGGTGGAAGGTATAGGGGAGATGTCAGGGGTAGGTTCTTTACCCAGAGTGTGGTGGGGGCATGGAATGCGCTGCCTGTGGGAGTGGCAGAGTCAGAATCATTGGTGACCTTTAAGCGGCAATTGGATAGGTACATGGATAGGTGCTTAAGCTAGGACAAACGTTCAGCACAACATCATGAGCCGAAGGGCCTGTTCTGTGCTGTATTTTTCTATCTATTAAAACAATAAAACGTAGATTGAAAAGTTACAGAACATTTTAGCTACTGGTGCTTGGTCCTTTGTTTATATTTAACTCGTTTCTAACTTAAAATTAAAACATCAAGCATCAAATTAAGCAGCCAAAACTGACAGTCACAATTCTCAAGTACTTGCAATAAATCCACAAACAACTGTCTGCACAAGTTATTGAAAAAAATTCAGCTCAGCCGTTCTGAATTTAAAAGCTGCATAGAGATATTTTCTTTACTTTCTGGTTACTTAACAATAAACAAAGTTTCTCACCCATATCCAAGTCTTATTTTCTTTTTAAGCCTGTACATCAACTAATTCAGGAGGCAAAGGAGATTTCGGGTGTTTACTCTCAAAATGTTGTTTGAAAGTTTTAGGATCTGGCATCTGTGTCTGAAAAGAAAAAAAAACAGTAGGGATAAGTATGTGATAAATAAGTAAATAACCAATACTAAATGTAGGTTTGCTCACCAAGCTGGAAGGAACCTTCCAACTCAGCAAACAAACCTACATCCAGAACCTCAACCTAAGGCACAAATATTCTCAAAACTCGCTAACCAATGCTAAAATTCAGTACCTAGTGGCTTCAAATCAAAAAGGAAAAGCTAGGTAGTAAGAATTTCAGAATGGCTGTCAGCATTACTCAAATATAAATTAAAACATTGAGCAGTCTGGATTGAATCCCTAGCCTGTTTCAAAAGTTATCTGATCTGAGTCAAGGTTGAAGCATATTTGGGTTCCATCTAAGTGCTGGAGTTAAAGTAAACACCCAGTGTTGAAGTCACAAGGGTCCTCTCATTTTATCCACAAACTTTTCAAGTCATGTACTCAAAAAGGAACAATTTCACAGTTGCGGTCAGTCAAGTCTCTCTTCCCACGTGTAAGCATGACCAGTCTGTGTTTTGTGCAAGAAATCAAACTGTCTGGCTGGTTACATAACCTCAAGAAGCACAAGTACAAATCCACCCTTCAATGATATTCATACCATCAGCTTTCAGGAACAAAATGTTTGGCTGCTCTCCCTCTGAAGCAGCCATGGCATAAACAACGTACAAAGCCTGACTGAATCCATACTAAGTTAAGCAATCACTTAAGATATATGATTGTAGGAGTAAAATTTTAATTAGCATCTCATTGGTAAAAGTCTACTGTTAACATTAATAAAAATGCCAGCAAATTGGCAACTCATGAAACAACCTAGGTTGCTGCAAGTTAAGAAAATAATCTGCAGGATTGATCTGGAATCTTTGCAAATTTTTAAAACCATGATTTAGAACAATTTGAATTCAACAGCTCATAGAATTTGATCTAAACATGACAGGTATTCTAACACTATGTTGCGACCATATTGCTCTGAAGACTATTCCTTTACCTTGCAGACAGGGCAGGTGTGCACAAGTGCTGCTTTTGCTGCTGCTTTTTGATCAGATCCCCCCTTTTTCTTTTCAGCTTGCCTCTTGGCATTCTTCTGCTGAGCTTGTATCTTCTGCTGCCCACGAGCCATGATAACAGCCAGGAAAACTAGCAAAAAAAAAGGCAAGTTTTAGTTACTCTCCTTGATGGAGAGGAGTCACAAGTGATACAAAACTAAGTCGTCATACTAAAGCAAACAATCCAAATGAAGATAGTCTAATAAATTTATGATTTAACAAAAATGACCTTTAGATATCCTATCAAAATTTAAAACAATGCAGTCCCAGCCAATTGGGAAAGAAACTAAAAGGGTGCAAATCAATACAGCAAGGAAACAATGCACTGAATAGAGCTACTCCACAAGTTATTTCAAACTTGAAAGTAAAAAATATAGTGCATACTGCATAACAATTAAAGTCATGTATATAAATAACTAGTAAATTAACTATGGCATTGCCAGTCATCAAAAGTTGCGTGGAGAGGCACTGACCTTTACTAAATTTTCAAATAATAGAATCCTTCCAGCAAAAACAGGCCATTCAGCCGATTGAGTCCATACCAATACTGGACTGTGGGAAGAAGCCAGATCACCTGGAGGGTAGCACAGTCAAACCCATCTCCCTGGCGCTGCAATGCAGCAGTGCTAACCAGTGAGCCACCTTGCTGCCTGATAATCAGCTTGCTATTATACCATTCACATGGGTGTCAGTGTGCATGTGAAAGCTAACTTATCTTCAGGTGGCATGTAGATAAGAAACAAAAGGTTCAAAGATAAATTAAGGGATACCAGAGGTAACTGCAGGAAGTGTGGAATAAGCAATTCTCTGGTTATTATACAAATATGAATGGGAAAATTATGCACTACTCAATTATGCAACATTGGAGGGGCACTGAACGATTGTGTGTTGGGAAGACACTTTAGAAACTTAATTTTAAGTGGCTATTCAAGCCTGCTCTGCCATTCAATACAATCATGGCTAACCACCCAACTCAAACCTGTTCCTGCTTTCTCCCCCCCATACCCTTTAATTCTAAGAACAATATCTAACTTTCCTGAAAACATTCAATGTTCTGGCCTCAACTGCTTTATGCACAGAACTCCATAGATTTGACATTCTCAGGTGAAGAAACTTCTCATCTCAGCCCTAAATGGCCTGGCTCAACCTCAAACTGTGATCCCTGGTCTGGACTTCCTAGACATTTTCTTTAAAGTCTATGAGGATCAACAACAGGGAGCTGTTTGGGCACAGTGGATTGAAAAGGTTTTTGAAGAGATGTAGCTTATGCCAGCTGTGCTCACCAGTAATTACTGAAGTTAAAAGTTTATGTGCATTTTTAGCCACCTGTTGTTTTGATAGTCACCTTGAAAAGTGAATAAATAAAACAGAGCTGCAAAATTTGTCTTAAAATAAATTCCACATTATCACTGTAGAGTTGTATTGTCTCACCTGTGTGATTGTGTTTGAGACGAAAGGAATTAAAATAAACTTTGCAGTAACTTAGATAACTTTGATTAGAAGACTGGATTTACTGAAGTAACCAGATGAATGTCTGCTTTATTTTGGATAACCGTAATAAGGCAAAACAAGCTTAACATTTTGATCATAGAACATTTACATTTGGTACATTCCAGTGTGGTACGGTTAATTATTAGCATATTCCTCCTGAGTTAAAACAGACAGTCAACCTTGCAAATCAAAAATATTAAGGGATAGTTTGCTTCAGTCATATTAGATGTCATTTGGAGGTGTAGTAGACAGCGAAGAAAGTTACCTCAGTACAATGGGATGTTGATTAGATGGGCCAACAGGCTAAGGAGTGATAGATAGATGGAATTTAATTTAGATAAAAGCAAGGTGCTGCATTTTGAAAAATCAAATCAGAGCAGGACTTATACCCTTAATGGTAAGGCCCTGGGGAGAGTTACTAAACAAAGACCTTGGAGTGCAGGTTCATAATTTCTTGAAAGTAGAGTCATAGGCAGATGGGATAATGAAGGTGTTTGGTATGATTAGAATCCCTAGGAGATTAGAAACCCAACAGAAACAGGCCCTTTGGCCCAAAAAGTCCACACTGACTCTCCAAACAGCAACCCACCCAGACCTATTCCCTGACCCTGTATTTACCTGACTAATGCACCCAACCTACACATCTCCAAACATCATGGGCAATTTAGCATGGCCAATTCACAACCTGCACATTTGGATTGTGGGAGGAAACCCATGCAGACACAGGGAGAAATGTGCAAACTCCACACAGTCAGTCACCCATGGTTGGAATTGAACATGGGTCCTGGGTGCTGAGAGGCAGCAGTGTTAACCACCGAGCCCCCTTTCCTTTATTGGTCAGACCACTGAATATAGGAGTTGGGAGGTCATGTTGTAGCTGTACAGGACATTGGTTAGACCACTTTTGGAATATTGCATGCAGTTCTGGTCTCCTTCCTATCGGAAGGATGTTGTGAAACTTGAAAGGGTTCAGAAAAGATTTACAAAGGATGTTGCCAGGGTTGGAGGATTTGAGCTATAGGAAGTGGCTGAATAGGCTGGAGCTGCTTTCCCTGGAGTGTCAGAGGCTGAAGGGTGACCTTATAGAGGTTTATAAAATCATGAGAAGCATGAATAGGATAAATAGACAAGGTCTTTTCCCTGGGGCGGGGGGGGGCGGAAAGAGTCCAGAACTAGAGGGCATAGGTTTAAGGTGAGGGGGCAAAGATATAAAAGAGGCCTAAAGGACAACCTTTTCCACACAGGGAGGTGCATGTATGGAATAAGCTGCCAGAGAACGTGGAGGAGGCTAGTACATTTACAGCATTTAAAAGGCATCTAGATGGGTCTATGATTAGGAAGAGTTGAGGGGTATGGGCCAAGTGCTGGCAAATGGGACGAGATTAGGATAGCTGGTTGGCATGGACGAGTTGGACCGAAGGGTCTGTTTCATGCTGTCCATTTCTATGACTATGATAAAATGTTTTGGTGCATTGCAAGTAAAAAGGGATTTCACAAATTGGAAACAGACTGCAGTCGCTGTTTTTGCAGAAACATTCGGAGCTAATATTGAGATAGAATATCAATTTTTAAAATTGGGGTAGTGTTAAATTGCAGCAAGAACAATTAAACATGACAAGGAAAACAGAATCAAGAATATTCAAACTCAAGTCTATTTCACTATTCAATGAAAGAGCCTTAAGTGATAAGTGGCCTAGGTTTATAATACACCTTTCTATTCCAAAAT
Organism: Chiloscyllium plagiosum; assembly: GCF_004010195.1. Classification (NCBI taxonomy): domain Eukaryota; kingdom Metazoa; phylum Chordata; class Chondrichthyes; order Orectolobiformes; family Hemiscylliidae; genus Chiloscyllium; species Chiloscyllium plagiosum. The sequence continues at coordinate 13,199,677 of NC_057736.1, forward strand.
AATCCTTAATATACTGAGGTTTTAAGTAAGTTAGCAGTAACCTTGGTGTGATGATACATATCTATTTTTAACTTCCAACTTTAAAACACTAAGGCCAAAAACAATTTGCCTTAGTTTTGTGCATACAAATCCACAGCAGGTTTACATGCACACTTTCCAATATCTTATTATACAAAATTGGAAAAGGGGCTGTTCAGAAGGGACCAGACTCAAGCTGTCAAAAACAAATGGGCGGCATGGTGGCACAGTGGTTAGCACTGCTGCCTCACAGCGCCTGAGACCCGGCGACTGACTGTGTGGAGTTTGCACGTTCTCCCCGTGTCTGCGTGGGTTTCCTCTGGGTGCTCCGGTTTCCTCCCACAGTCCAAAGATGTGCAGGTCAGGTGAATTGGCCATGCTAAATTGCCCGTAGTGTTAGGTAAGGGGTAAATGTAGGGGCATGGATGGGTTGCGCTTCGGCAGGTCAGTGTGGACTTGTTGAGCCGAAGGGCCTGTTTCCACGCTGTAATGTAATCTAATCTAAATGGATACAAGTAGTTAAGTCTTTTTCATGTCAACAATTTGATAAAGTATTCATTACAATGAGTGATAGTGATTGATTACTCAAACTCACCAGTGAACAGGAAGATATATTTTAAAGTAGTCACAAAACCCTACAAAAAAGATCACAAAATTATTGTACCAAACCCATTGGAAAATGGATTTCACTGACAACCTACTGATTCAATATCCATTAATTCTGTTGAGAAAAATCAAGCTACTGATTTTCTCAATCACACCCTCAGCTTCATCTTCGACGTCATCTATCAAAACCTTTACTCTCCCTCATCCTGAATGTCCTCCTGATCAGGTGTACATTAACACGTGCATCAAGTTCATAAGACAGACTTAAATGGAAGTGGAGCACAACTGGACCAGCCATTTGCAGTAGAAATTCAAACATTTGTCAAACCTTATGGACTTTGGCTGGTCTCAAATTCAGTGACAATAACACACAATGTTACCCTTCTTGCAAAGGCCCAACCCCCACTAATCATCTTTCTGCGTCTCCAATCAACTATTTTCAAATTGAGATTGCTTGAGACCAACCTCCTATTCCTCAAACACAAGAGGCTTGAGTGGATATCAGAAGTGCAGGGGAAAACACAAGAAATTAGGAGATCAAAGAGCGACCATGAAAAGGCTTTGCCAAAGATTAAGGGAACTCCAAAATATTAAGCAAGTATGTCTAGAAGAAGTTACTCAGGGAAGGAATAAAGGCAATTAGGGACCAAGGAAAAAATCTCTGCATGGAGACAGAGGACATTGGTAGGTTGCTAAACGAGTACTTCATCCCATTGAAGGATGTAGGTTCAGTAAGAAGCGCTTGAGCAGTTTGACATAGGGAGAGAAAAGGTATTGAAATATGGACAGGCTCAAAAATAGACAACCCGCCAAGTCTGGATGAATTGTATCTCAAGCTGCTTTGGGAGATGAGGGAGGAAGTTACAGGGGCTCTGACCCAAATGTTTAATTCCCCCCCGGCAAGAGGGGAAGGGTCAGAAGACTGGAAGACAGCTAACGCGGTTCCACTTCAATAAAAGTAGAGATAAACGAGGGAATTACAGATCAGTGACGTAAGTGGTTGGGAAACTACTGGGAAATATTTTGTAGCAGAGAATTATCCTCCAGTTTGGACAGACAGGATTTGGTCAGGGGTAGCCAGCATGGTTGTCAGAGGAAGGTCGTGTCTAACAAACTGAATTGAATTTCGTGAGGTGAGCAGGTTTGTAGGTGAGGGTAGTACAATTCATGTAGTTTATGTAAAATTCAACAAGCCTTAACAAGGTCCCTCTTTTAATTAAGGTGGTAAATCCAGGACAAAAAAACTTGGATCCAAAACTGGTCTAGTGGTAGGAAACAGAGGGTGATGCTTGCATGACTGGAAGCCAGTGTCAGTGTTGTGCCCTTTGTTGCTCATGATAGATGTAAGTGATGTAGAAGAAAACATCTTACACGTCGGGGTTGGGAATGGATGGTTGCGTATGCTTGAGAGAGAAAGTTTGGAGATTACAAAGTGATTATAGTGAGGAAGGTGGTCTTGTTACACAGGATATAGTTGAACTGGTCAGATGGAACTTAAATCCTGAAGTGAGAAGTAATTCATTTCAGTAGTATCAAGAGACTACTCAAATGAGGTCAGTGGAAAGTGCAGAGAAACAAGAACCTTGACAGATTTGTCCACAGATCACTGAAGGTAGCAAGACATGTTGATAGGGTGGTTAAAAAGACATGCATGACACTTGCTTTTATCAGTCATGGCACAGATTATAAGAGCTGGGAGATAATGCTGGAGTTGTAAAGGACTGGTCTCAAGTGGAGTACTGTGTGCAATTCTGGTCACTGTGGTTAAAAGAAAAGGGGGTGCAGAGGAGATTCACCAGGACATTGCCTGGAATGGAACAGTTTAGCTACAAAGAGAAGCTGGACGGGTGTGATTTGTTTGCTTTAGAGCAAAGGCTGACAGGGGACCTGAATGTGGTGCTCAAGATGGAGGGGCATCAGCTGGATAGAAAGCAGGTGCTCCCCTTAGTTGAAGGGTTGATAACAGGGAGCATAATTTTAAGAAAGGCAGGCAGCAAGTTGAGGGAATTGGAGAGAAGTTCTTTTCACTGAGGGTAGTGGGAATCTGGAATGCAGGTAGCTGAGTTTGGAAGCCCCAACCTTTAAAAAGTACTTGGAAAAGCACTTGAACTGTCAGAAGATTCGAGGCTGAGTGTTGGAAAGTGGAATAGCATATGTTTAGAATAGTTTTGGCCCACTGAGAATGCAGACACCAAAGAGCCTCTTGTATAATTTTATTTGCCACTAAAATACTAACCATCAATGCTAATCGCCCAATCCTTCAAATATATAATTTTACTCTTAAAAAACACCAAACCCAGACTCCTTCCATTCTTGCACATTATTGCTGCATCATCCATTTCTCTCTAATAGAAGACTATACTTTTTCACCCCACCTTACAAGTCATAGTTGACCACATCATCCATCTCCAAGAACAAGCACCTGGTTGGATGTGACTATATTCATCTGGTTCCATTCTTATCTATTAATCGGTCTCTCGAGAATCAACTCTTAAGAGCTTCCCTAATCCTCTTGCCTCTCAAGGATCTACTCTTGGTCACCTCCATACTGCCCCTCACCCACATCATCCAAGATGGAATTATTTACATTTTCTAAGTACATTCAGCTCTGCTTATCACCTCTACTTGTCTCATAAGAAGGATAAAATTTTTTGACCAAATATTGGGATTCCATACATTCACACTATGGGAATATTACAAATAAAACTCAACACCAGCTCAATTCCTCTCCTTGAGAAATATGAAAACTGAGCCTCAGAATTCACTGTCTTGAGCTTCCAACTACATATTCACACCATAAAGTGGATGGCCAGCTTGCAATGCAGGGCAATGTCAACATCTGTGGATTCAATTCTGCAGTGGTTGTGTGTATCAAGAAGCACTCTTTCTCAACCACTAAGGCATGGTACCCCTCAGATTAAACCGCCACCAGTCCTCTCTGAGACCAGTTCTCAGCTGTGGGAGTTAACTATTTTTATTTATATCATCCAGACTGCCAACTTCTAATTCATAATTCATTCAGTTCTACTCCTGTCTGGGATCATTTGCTGTTGAAACCCCAAGTCAATAGCCATGACTATTCCACAAACACACCTGCTCTGCCTTCCATATTCTACCTGCTAAACAACTTCCTAAACACTGCAGTCATTGTCCTAACACTCATTCCTGCCTTGTTCACTTGCATGTTAAAAACAACCCAGGTTACAATTCTCATCTTAATTTCCAAATTCCTTTCACAGCCCAGCTCAATCCCCTTCAAACACCAGAGACCTGTCCTCCGATTCAAGTCTCTTGAATATACCAGAATTTATTCACAAGTGCCAGCTGTACTTTCAGCTGCCTTGTTCCCAAGATCTGGAATTGCCTTCCTCAATTTTTCTCTCTTCTCCTTGAAGGCAGCTCTTAAGATCAAGCTCTTTAACCATGCTTCTGGTCAACTGTTCTAAACTGTTTCTTTCTAAAGCTTGCATAACACTCCTATGAAGTACTTTGGGATGCTATATCAAATTATAGGCATAATAAAATTTACGTAAACTTAGTGACAATAGGATTATTAGAATCTATGTTGAAATAGTAAAAAGAATTAAAATACATGCTCATTTAGAGAAAAAAGCAGACAAGATGGACCTGTTTACAACCTGGAACATGCTTGACTTTAAACACCATGAGCATTTTAATATTTTTATGACCACTCAAAGAAACATCACTATTTCAAATATTATGATACTATTTTGTAATTTCCAGCTGGCTGTAGCACATTTCTTTATCTGGCAATATCCTTGATAAAATTTATAAGGGGCAAGGTCTTCTTCGGTTGAAAGGAATAGCATATAAAGCACAGATATGGGCAAAGAAATTCTGACAAAACATTAAATGCAATTCAGTGGTAGTACACTCACTTCCAAATCTAAGGGCTCACATCTCATTCTAAAGATGAGAACATAAACTAAAGTGTTGGAATTTATGATCCCACAGCACCACATTAAGCAAACCCTTACAGTGCCCCAGCCAACTATTTACCTTGAGTCAACATCTAGGTAAGTAACCTGCTCAGTCATTTCACTGCTGTCAACGTAAGCTTTCTGACCTGAATAAACATATTACAAGTGATTTTAAAACTCCTTTAGGACTTAAGCTCATGAAAAGCAGTCACTATCTCAATCACATCCTTCACTACTGATCAGGCAATTCATATAATTTGAAACAGGAATATGAAATGTTAATAGCAATAATATTACAGCAGTAGAGAGTTTGGCTAAGATATCTGGAAGACAATATTCACTTCAAAGCACAATATCGCAAAGGTTACATTCTCTCATAGTTGACGCAGAGCTGATTCAAACTGGGATAAAGGGGATTAAATTACAAACAAACCATACAAACTAGGCTTGCATTCCCTTTATGTAGAAAACAAGAGGCAATCCCATTTAGATGTTTACAGCAATAAGTTGATAGGATAGGTAAGAAACATTGAGACAGCCCATAACAGTCAATTGCTAATAAGTATTAGGCTAATAATAGTAAGCCTAAGTAAGCACTTAACTAGAGAAACTGTTAGAAATGCTGACCTTTCAGCCTCGAAATAAAGACCGATCGAAAATGTCAAAATAGATGAAGCAGGCAGAGGTAAAGGATACAAATACAACATATAACAATGAAGCTTAAATACAGGTTGACCGTGACCTCAGTGGTGTAACAAGCTTGACGGGCTGAACAGTCTTCACTCATTTAAGCGACGAGTTCAAACTACATGAAGCTTCATCTCGCACTCAGTACAGAGGTTGAGAGCGGAGGGCACATAGCGCTGCGGCGAATATTGTAACGGAGCCGCTGACATCTACGCTGAACAATCTGGGTTAGTTGCCTGCTTCCCCCCCCTTGCCAGCTTTCAAGCTTGTACATATCGGCCAGAAACCGAACAAAAGATAAACCCTTCTGCAACACCTCACTACATGGTCCAGACACCAAGGATCCCAACGGGAGGGGAACAAATCCTATCCGCTACCCGTGGAGGGCCTCAAATATGAAGTGAAGGCCTTCCCGGTGCCTGCCGGCCGCCGTTAATAAGGAAACCACCGGGGAAAAGGGGGGGGGGGGGGGGGGGTCGTGCGGCCTACAGGCACCTCTCCGGCGGTCAGAAGCTGCGCAACAGTGGAGATTGGAACGAGGTCAGGAGCTGAGGGAGGGGAAGGCGGCGAACGGCAGGACCGTTCCATTCCCGAAGAAGACTCCGGAGAAAGACTCGGAATTGGCTCGAGGAGCTCACCCGGCGCGCCCGGACCGAGGAAGCGGAATAACAAGCGCGATCTGCGATGGCGGCGACGGCCTCCTCCTCCTCGTCGGCGGCTGTGTTACGTCAGCGGAAGTGACGTTGCGCTGGATCGGGGTGGGGCCTGGAGCCGATGGAATCACGTGACCCGTGACCCCTGCAGTAACAAACACGTTGCAACTTGGGGTTGCAGCTTTGGTTGTTTTCAGTGTCTGAGCTGAGGTGTCCCTTGTTTTTACACTGAAACAACCTAAATTATGTCGGGACTGTGACTTGAAAAAAGTTCTGGGATTTACAAGTTAATTTGCATCCTAATGCGAAATTAAAAATCACACAACGCTAGGTTATAAGACCAACAGGTTTACTTGAAAGTAGAAGCTTTCCGAGCGCTGCTCTTTCGTCAGAGAGCTAGCGGAACAGGATCATAGGACACAATTTATAGTAAAATATCAAAGTGTCGTACAACTGATGCAATGTATTGAACAAACCTAGATTGCTATTAAGTCTTTAATGACTTAGAATTAACAGCAATCTAGGTTTGTTCAATACATCACATAGTTGTAAGAAACGTTGATCTTTTACTATAATTCAGTGTATTATGATCCTGCCCCAATCGCTAGCTGAAGAGCAGCGCTCCAAAAGCTTGTGACTTCAAATAAACCTGTTGGACTATAACCTGATGTTGTTGATTTACAACTTTGTCCACCAGCACCTCCACATCATGGCTGATTTTAGTGCTTAAAAATGTGTTGCTGGAAAAGCGCAGCAGGTCAGGCAGCATCAAAGGAGCAGGAGAATCAACGTTTCAGGCATAAGCCCTTTTTCAGCTCTGATCTCCAGCATCTGCAGTCCTCACTTTCTCCTAGTTGATTTTAGTGCTTTTTCAATGTTATTGCGCTCACTATGATAATGCAACTACCTCCTCAGAGGTTTTGAGTTGACAAAGAATACTATTCTCTTGAAACAGATGAAGCTGCATTCGTTTTTAAATAGTATTTGCTATGGATTTATTTTTTGAAACTCATGCACATGCCACACCATGAGATTCAATCGAATGAAAAAAAAAAGGACCATGGATTCTGGAAATGTGAAACGAAAGCACAAATTGCTGGAGGAACCCAGCAAGTCTGGCAACATCTATGCAGAGAAAGCATAGTTAACATTACAACTCCAGTGACCGTTCTTTAGAACTACTAACTCTGCACAGATGCTGCCAGACATGCTGTGATTCTCCAGCACTTTCTGTTTATGTTTCAGATTCAATCAAATGTTTGGGTCAGAATGGTTACAGCGCAGAAGGGGTGGTATAATGGGAATGCCACTAGACCTAGTAATCTGGAGCTCTAGGCTAATATTTCAAGTGGTGCAGTGGTAGAGTGCCTATCTCTGAGCCGGGTGACCTGGCTTCAGATCCCACATGCTCTAGAGATGTAATAACAACTCTGAGGAAATTGAATAGGAAAATATCTACAACACAGAAGGAAGTTGGCTCTGCAAAGGAGCAATTCACCTGGTACCTTCTTTCATGTAGCCTGGTTTATGCTTCCTGATCAGATTATCATTAACTATCCAATTCCCTTTTCAATGCCTGAATTAAAAGCTAGCAGTTTCATGCTGGCATCCCAGATCCTAATCACTGCTTGCATTGCCACTCAAACAATATTTTTCCAAGTCACAACTAAAATAAACTTGAATTTAGGTAGCATTTTGACATTTTACAGAGAGGTGAACATGCGTTAAAATGGATGAAGGGAATGGATAATAAGCTGATAAAAACAGCTAAAAGTAAGTTGAAAAATATGTCTGAAGAATATTTTCAAAGAAAGAGAAAAGAAGGTGTTCAAATTCTCAAGATTTGGCACCAAGAGGGCTATGAGGCTATGGTGCTGTGAAAGGAAGAACTGCAACATGGAGATAATTTGTTATGCAACCATAGTTACCTGATGACAGCGTTGGCATTGATAAGATCAAATTCTATGTAAGGTGGAGATTGCTGCAGCTGTGGCTATCAACAGTCAGTGAATATTCCATCATACTGCTAAGTTATGTTTTAAAGATAATGGAAAAATACAATGTTCTGATCCAAAAAACTATATCCCTGAGAGTACCTAGCTTTTCTCCTGTTCTAATAGCAATAATATAGCTGATGAAATTAAGCTTCTACTGAGGAATGATTTCCAAATTGTTTACAATGAAAAACTTAGCACTGATGGTTGGAGAGGTGTTCAAGTTTTCTCCTTGTTGAAATGGCCATTATTTAATGTTTCACGCATAAGCCAACTCAAACCCAGGTATTGTCCAGGTGCTGCTTTGGTCTGGGATTATTTGTTTCAACATCAGACTAGTAGCCTATCACCCACCATGATGAAGATCATTAATGAAGCAGCTGAGAGTACCTCTTCCCTGCTGATCCTCAGCATGTGCAAGAATGTCATGGCCCTCTTTGTCATTAAGGTTGAGATCATCTATCTACTTTCCTCTGTTGCTGATCTTCCTCATTTTGCCAAAGAAAAAATTGTCCCAGTCACCCCCAGGCCTCACTCATGTCCTCTTCTTTTTTCCAATCTGCTGTCATGCCATCTCTGAGCTCATCCAGAGATTCATTTTGTTTCTCCAAAGTCATCATCCTCCAAATCCATCCTTTCTTCCATTTGTCCAACTGCATGAGACTGGACCTCACTTTTTAAATATTCTTTCATGGGATGTGACCCATGAATTTGTTGCCCTTGAACCGTGAGGCTTCCCTCAGCCAGTTCAAAGGAGAGTTGAGAGTCAATCACATTACTGAGGATCTGCAGTCATATATCGGCCAGAACATGTAAGCATGGCTGATTTCCATTTCTAAATTACATTAGTGTACCTGATGGAGCTCTATGACAATCAATTATAGTTTTGTGATCACCATTATTTCAAATAGCTTCAATTTCAGATTTTATTATTTGAATTCAAATGCCAGATTTTATTGTTTGAATTCAAATCCCATCAGTTGCCAAGATAGTACTACACCACCAAATCTCTTATAGGCAGGACATCTCAAGACATTGTTTCTCTTCCTGCCTTCATACTGTTATATCCAAGGGGCCTCACTGAAACCATCATTATCTCTTTTTATCCTTTTCTCTGTACTGTCCATCTGCAAACATGGAGTTGGCTGTATATTTGCAACTCCTCGCAGTCTCTATTAACTCGATTGTAACACCACTTCTCCAGTATCCCTTCTTGGATAAACTACAATTTCAAATTAAATATAGGAAGACTGAACTCATTGTCTCTCCATCAAACCCCCTGCAACAAATTCTATGCCTTTCCCCCAGTTCACTGTTTCAAGCCAAACTAGACTTATTGCAAACTCAACTAGGCAAAACTGAGGACTGCAAATGCTGGAAACCAGAGTTTAGTTCAGACTGGTGCTGAAAAGGCACAGTAGGTCAGGCAGCATCCAAGGAGCAAACTCAGTATTCTATTCAACTCTATGTTAAGGTTTCAAATCCAGAAACTGACATTATTGCAACCATAACTCACAAATAAACAAATGGAAGTGATTTTCCATTATCTAGAAGGTAACAGATCAAAATGAATAGTTTTGTAAAACATTTCAAACTCATACATTATTTATCTGCACCATTTTTCAATTTAGGCCCTTATTTTGTGAATAAAATATGCTGTTGTTGACATTCACATTTCAAAACAATACTCAAAATGTTTTTACTGCATACTGTACTTTTGCTCATGCGTGAATTGCCCTATCTCCCCAACCCCTTGCTCGTGTCCTCTTCTTTTTTTTGATCTCTTGTTATGCCATCTCTGAGCTCATTCTTATCCCAGAGATTCATTTGTTGTTTTATGTATTTGCATGTGTATTACTCTGTATGTCTGGATTTCCGTGTGTTGCTTGTTTTGTGTATGACTTCAAGCTGTTCTCCAATCTGGCTGTGCATAGGGAAATCAATAATTATTGTTTGTTAATTTTAATACCATAATAAACATCAAACATTCTGGACAATCAATCTTTGACCTGGAACATGTTAAATACATCTTGCTTTTATGCTTTTCTTGAAACTGTAAAGTATAGCAGAAAGTTTTGAAATTTCAATAAATGTTGATGGTTCACAGATTAGTTAAATTCTATTTATACTCCATTGGACCCAGTACATAAATGATTTTAGTTTTCAGCAATGTTAAAGTATTAAATTTTCAAATGTTTCTGTTGCAAAATATTACATCCTCCATAATTATCTCATGTTCTGTTTTGCTTTTTTCCCCATTTTGTCATTGGATCAAAATATTTTATTTGTATGGGCTATGTTTTGTAATGAAGAATGTTTGAGGAGGTTGGGATTAGTTTCTCTGGAAGAGATTCAATGTTGAGGTGAGCTGTTTGATGATTTCAATAATATTAATAGATCAATGAGACAGTAAACAGAATTCATTCCACATTAGCTAGTTTTGAGGCTGTAACATGCCAGTTAAATTGCTGATCTTAATGAATATAATTTTTGTTGACATTAGGGAGTAGAAATGAATTGTCAAGCAGGACGTTTCAATCAGGCTATGTGAATATTTATCCAAATAAGAATGAACTCTATCTGTAACTAAGACTGGTCAAACAGGAATCCAAACTTGGATTCAAAGACTCGGTTCTATTCATGTACCACAGAATACAAATGCTTTTCAGAGTATATTGCATTCATATCTGGATCATTTCTGCTTTTTAAAATAATTGTGAAATAGGAACAACACTGAACGAATTTTGCAAAGTACCTCATTTTTAATTTTAAAAACTTTTTGGTAGAAACAATCTATTAATGAAGACACATCAGTGATGTTTTGAGATGATCCCTTAATGTACTGAACTCTCCTCAGATGCAAGGAACTTAACGGAGTCCAATAATATTTTTAAAACAACCTACCGAGACATGTTATGACACTCCTTACAGGCAGGCAGGACTTCAATCCAGGGCATGTAATCTAACGATACACAAATACTATAACACTCTCACCAACAACAGTTTTTTTTAAAACCTCTACCAAATTACCCACATCATCAATTCAATTGAACAACTCACATCTACTGCCCACTAGGGGCAGTACAACATAACAGAGTCTAGATTACAGTGGTGCTGGAAAAGCACAGCAGGTTAGGCAGCATCCAAGGAGCAGGAAAATCGACGTTTTGGGCAAAAGCCCTTCATCAGGAATATTTGACTTTTTGATATTTGACTATTTTATAAACAACTTGTTCACCCATATTATTATAAACCTCTGGGATAGATAGAACTTGAACTGGGGCCTCCTGGACAGCACAAGAGCACAACAAGACAGGCCTGTTGTCTGAACTAACTTTAGCTGGAACATATAATTGAAACATTGAAAGCTGCTCAATCTATTGACTGTTGCTGAAATTTCAGTCATCTGCTGCTAAGAGGATTACAGATTTTTGCACAATAATACAAACTAGCATTCTGGAGTGCATCAACACCTTACATTACAGCACACCTTGTGTGCCGGGACTGACATCTAACTCATGGATTGTATTCTCAAGGCTCTTCATTTGCTCTATTGCTATATGTCACCATGCAACACCAATCTCACACATGTACCATCTATCAACAGCATTCATGGCAAATACACCGCATGTACATTTACCAAATGGCCAAGTCTCAACATCTAAAGAGAAAACTTCTTGGTCAAGTCCAGAGACTCATCCTTCAGTGAGTGGGTCCCAACATAGTAGGTTAAGAGCAGGCTCCGATATAAGTCCAGGAATTTGGGTATTGTCAGTCAGTTGCTTGGGTTGTCAGGGTCAGGAACTTTAAGAAAGGATAAGGAACTGAATGTCAGGCTCACCACAACATATTAGCTTTTATTTTGCCTTTTTGATTCCCAAGGAAGCGAAGGATTGTCAGGGATATGCAGGAATGTAGAGTTGAGTTTAAAGATCAGATCATCCATGATCTTATTGAAAGGGAGAGCAGGCTCAAAGGGCCGAATGGCCTACGCTCATACTTTGTTTGTGTGTTCATACTGTGAGCCTTTTTCTCCTAGAATGAGACAAAGTGCAACGATTGAGAGAGATGAAAGTCGGCGACACAGCTGTTAGTCTTGGTGCAGGTGAGAGAAAGGTGAGTTTTCAGGTGAGTGAGTAGATAGTGCAAAGGTCATGCAGTGTTTGTAGCGTGGGGGCAAATGGGTGGGCGACAGCATGTGAAGGAAGATGTTGCATATGATAAAGTGGTAGACTATGAGCCTAGATGGGAAGTAGGGGAAGTATTGAGACAGCAGAGAGTCTGGAATAGAAGAGGGAAGATGATGCCACTTACCCATACAGAGAAGAGAGGGTCACTAACCTTCTTGCCTTCCCAGTGCTCCTCTGGACTGTTCCTATGACACAATTAGTATTCTGCCGAGGTGACTCAATGTAGGAAATCACTAACCTGATTGAGTTTTTTGAAGAAGTGATGAAGAAGATTGATGAAGGCAGACTACTGGACATTAGGAGAAAGTGAGGACTGTTGTTGCTGGAGATCAGAGCTGAAAAATGTGTTGCTGGAAAAGCGCAGCAGGTCAGGCAGCATCCAAGGAGCAGGAGAATCGACGTTTCGGGCATAAACCCTTCTTCAAGAATGAAGAAGATGTGCCAAACAGGCTAAGATAAAAGGTAGGGAGGAGGGACTTGGGAGAGGGGCATTGGGAATGTGATAGGTGGAAGGAGGTTAAGGTAAGGGTGATAGGCCGGAGAGGGGGTGGGGGCGGAGAGGTCGGGAAGATGATTGCAGATCAAGAAGGTGGTGCTGAGTCCGAGGGTTGGGACTGAGATAAGGTGGGGGGAGGGGAAATGAGGAAGCTGAGGAAATCTGCATTCATCCCTTGTGGTTGGAGGGTTCCTAGGCGAAAGATGAGGCGCTCTTCCTCCAGGCGTCGTGTTGCCATGGTTTGGCGATGGAGGAGGCCAAGGACCTGCATGTCCTTGGCGGAGTGGGAGGGGGAGTGAAAGTGTTCAGCCACGGGGCGGTTGGGTTGGTTGGTGCGGGTGTCCCAGAGGTGTTCTTTGAAACGTTCCGCAAGTAGGCGGCCTGTCTCCCCAATGTAGAGGAGGCCACATCGGGTGCAGCGAATGCAGTAAATGACATGCGTGGAGGTGCAGGTGAATTTGTGATGGATATGGAAGGATCCCTTGGGCCCTTGGAGGGAAGTGAGGGGGGAGGTGTGGGCGCAAGTTTTGCGTTTCTTGCAGAACTGGACATTGTCTATATGTACTTCAGTAAGGCGTTCAACAAGATTCCTCATGGAAGACTGGCTAGCAAGGTTTCATCACATGGAATACAAGGAGAGCTAGCCATTTGAACACAAAATTCACTCAAAGGTAGAAGACAGAGGGTGGTGGTGAAGGGTTAGTTTTCAGACTGGAGGCCTGTGACCAGCAGTGTGTCACAGTGAGTCCACTGCTTTTTGTCATTTATATAAATGATTTGGATGTGAATATAGGAGGTATGGGTCGTAAATTTGCAGATGACACCAAAATTGGTGTTATAGTGGACAGTGAGGAAGGTTACATTAGAGTACAATGGAATCTTGATCAGATGGCAAATGGGCCCAGGAGTAGCAGATGGAGATTAATTTAGCTAAATGTGAGGTGCTGCATTTTGGTAGGGCAAATCAGAGCAGGATCTATACACTTAATGATAAGGTCCTGGGGAATGTTGATGAACAAAGAGATCTTGGGGTACCAATTCATAGTTCCTTGAAAGTGGAGCTGAAGGAAGGCAGGGTGGTGAAGAAAGCATTTAGTATACTTGCCTTTATTGGTCAGTGCATTGAGTAAAGGCATTTGGGGGTCATGTTGCAGCTGTACAGGACATTGGTTACACCACTTTTGGAATACTTCGTTCATTTGTAGTCTCTTGCCATAGGAAAGATGTTGTGAAACTTGAAAGGGTTCAGGAAAGATTTACAAGGATGTTGCCAGGGTTGGTGGGTTTGAACTATAGGGCGAAACTGAATTGGCTGGGGTTATTTTCACAGGAGCGTTGGAGGCTGAGGGGTGACCTTGCAGAAGTTTATAAAATCATGTGGAGCGCGGTAAATAGATACGATCTTTTCCCCAGAGTAGGGGAGTTTGAAACCAGAGGACATAGGTTTAAGGTGAGAGGGGAAAGATTTAAAAGGGACCTAAAGGACAACTTTTTCACGCAGAGGGTGGTGCATATATTGAATGAGCTGCCAGAGGAGATGGTGGAGGCTGGTACAATTACAATATTTAATAGGAAGGGTTTAGAGTGATACAGGCCAAATGCTAGCAAATGGGATTAAGTTAATTCAGGATATCTGGTCGGCCTGGAGGAGTTGGACCAAAGGGTCGGTTTCTGTGCTGCACATCTCTATGAATCTATGTTTAATTTGGCTTATCAACTTTAAATTTCCATCCTGCCCTTATTGCTGTTGCTGCAGGAAAATTATCTCTAGGTGAGCAGCTGAATATTAAATGTTGATTTCCTACCTTTTAGGAACAGTCAGATTCAGAAAAAAAAAGAGAAAATAACTAGTTTTCTCACTTCTGATTTTTTTATCTTTTAATTCTTGTTTGTTGTTAGCCATCTTATTGAACCATTTGTATTGATATTTTTTGTGAAATGTAAGAGACAAGCTGTAACATGTGAGCAGCGCAAGAGACAGTGAAATTCTTCAATCATTCACACTGCCACACCGTCTAAATATGTAAGCCACCCATTATAAATTGATTTGAATTATATAATAGGATGAAAAATATAGATTGGCAAAGAAAAATCAAATAAAGATGGAAAGATAAAAAGACATGAAAAAACTAAAACAAATGTATTTTGTTTTAAAGCTTCAATTGTAATTATACTCTGAAGGAACAGGATTTCATACTTGTAAAATGCATTTTCTTCAGGGCCAAAGAGGCTGCTTGTGAGTAGCTATGACTAATCAAGGCATTAAAAATTCACTGGACCTAACATTTCCTAAGTGATGGGTAAGCACAATAACTTTGTACCCAATGATTTCAATGCTGAGTCTATCAACAAGATACCATTTAGTGAAGTCTATCACGGTGCAATGACTGCAGTTTCTAGATTGTCATACTTACTTTCCATGCATTCTGCAAGTTACTGTTTAATATAATGATGACGAGTGCTGTTCATCTATTATGCTCAGTACAAAATTCAAGCCAATATATTAATCAGCCCACGTGTAAAAATAAATAGTGAACTAAGACCATGTGTAGCCTTCAAATGGAATGAGGTTAGAAGGTAGAGAACACAAGACTGCAAGTTGTGTGGATGGAGGTGAGGCACATTTTGACAGGCTTCTCCTGTATGTCCAAATATAGAATGAAAATAATCAATGTAAACATGTCACAATCATACCCTGCAGCCAGTGGCAGGGCTGCAGTGTCTCCAATTGGAGGGATGGGGTGCAACTACAACACAGCCAGCTGGCATTAGCAGTTTCCCTTATGACGTTGAGCCACTGAAACGCATAATTGGCAGAAAATGCGTAGGATTTCTAATATATTAATAGCTAAGTAAAATAGGTCATATTTAATCCAAAGTGAGAGAGCTTCACTCTGTGGGTGAGACTTGGCACTTAGATAAGCGGCTGTCAACACTCCAACTGTGAGGATTTTTGCACACACGCACAAAAGGAAATAAAAATCCCCCAAGCACCAATGTTTCTAAGCACTTTCTTTTTGTGGCTGTGTGTGTGATCCCTGAGCACTGGGTGCAATGGCACTGACACTGACACAGGTCCCTGGGTCTGCAGGCTTGCCCTACCTCCAGTTCCGGAGGGGAGGGGAGAGGGAGGGAGGAGGGTGAGAGGTGAGAGGTCAGGGGTGAGAGCTCCTCACAATCTGTCATGGCGAAGGATGGAGCGGAGACTTTGGCTTCAGTGTAACTCGGAGCTCTGGCTCTAACCGACCGGGATCGCCGTGCTCCAGCCCGGACCCCGGTGAGTTTGTGACCCCCCCACCACCCGAGCGGCGGGATCCCGGCGGCCGGGGATATTTCGGCTTCTGTTTCCTCACCGGGGATCCGCCGGAGATGGGAGGTTATTATTGATGAGATCCACATTGTTTGCAGTGTTTTGGTCGCTAGTTCTCAAAGACAACAATACTCCTTATTTAATCCAAAGGGAAGGGGAGGAGGGGGCATTTCATCGGTGCGGAGTTTATCCATAGTTCAAATTTAAATCGACCTTTTATTTTAGTGTTCGGACCCCCCCCCCCCCCCCTCTCAGATTCCCCCCACCCCCCATCTACACAATTGTTTGTGAACTGAACTGTAATAAAACAGTGCGGATCAGTAGCAGCCAGTAGCCTGGAGATTTTAAGCGTGCATTGTTTACATTTTGTAAAAATCCTGTTTTTTAGAAAAGATCTGTCTCTTGGAGATTGTTTTTTTTTGAGAAACAATGTTCGCCGTCAAGGACGAGTCAGTGCAAAGTTAAATGTCTTGCTCTTGTTTGAGGCTTGGGGATTCTTCTCCTCTTGAATTTATTCTACGGTCATCAATTTTCCGCGATGTGCGATAGCTAAGATTAAAAAAAACCTGCGCAGATCACAAAATAATTTAAGCATTTCAAGTTCTGCCAAATGTCCTGTTTCATTTTTAATTGCGTTTGTCTCTGACTCAAGAGTAACAGGTTTAGAGCAAAAATGGGTGTTTGAAATGAGACTTGACTCTAATGCAAAATGGTTAAATGGCTGATAAATAACCTCCCCACCCCAACAAATAGTCTGAAAAACGAAATTCTTAGTCAATATTTGAGTTGCCTAGTTTGGTTTAGTTTTTTTTGTGATTACGTTGTATATTACATAAACAATTGCTGCATCACGCCACTTTCTAAAATTTATCAGGAATGTCCATTAAACCTGGCTCCCAAGTACAGTCAAAACATCTTTAAACAATTTGAAATTTAATACTATGTATTTACACAAGATTCATCAATGTTACTTTGTCACTGAGATAACCATCCAGAGGCCTGGCCTAATGATCCCCAGTTATGAGTTCAAATTCCATTTGGCAGCTTGAAAATTTGTCTAATTAATCAAAATCTGAAAGGAATAAGATTTTATCAGTTACGGTAGCCCTGAGATTACTGGTTTTCAATGTAAAATGCATCCAGTTCATTGTTGTCCTTCAAGAAAGGAATCTGGCATCCTCACCTGGTCTGACCTGTATGTTACTACAAACCTATGGTCAATAAAGTTGACACTTAACAAACCTTAGAAGTGTAATAACGATCAACTCCGTTGTATTAAAAACGGTGGCTCCACCATCACCCCTTCAAGGGCAATTTTGGGTGGACAACAAATACAGTTGTGAGCAATGCTGACATCCTAAGAATGGTTTGAAAAAAAAAGTTTAGCACCTCTATTAAAACAGTGAACAATGGAAATTCATTACATATTAGGTACTGATTCTAATTTTATAATGTCATTTAAGAGCTTCAATAAACTTTATGAAAAAGGTCGATTATTCAGTTCTTTTTCTATTTAGATTTGTACAGCTGGTAAAACTCTTTCATTCTTAAACAGGGTGAAATTTGAGCAGAGATTTGGTCAGAATATGTTGGCGTTCCTGTGAGCTGACCAAACTCTTATCTAAATCAGAACCTTCTCGAGTACCAAAATGAAGCTAGAATTGCAAAACAGTGAAGCATATAAAAACCCTTCTTCAAACTGTTTATATTTGACCAGGAATTCAATTTTAGTGAGAAGTCCAAAAATAATTGGAAAAGCTGGTGTCGGGAGTGAAACTTGGCCATGCATTGGTTGACTTAGAGTTGGCAATGTGCTTTCTAGTTGGATGGAGGATGCTGGTGTTGAGCTGGTCAAGCTTTGTGCTACATGTCAGAATGACGGATGACAATCTGGGAATGTTGGCTATGTCCCTTATCTTCCATGATAAGCCTCTTTTTGATCGTAAATTAACTGACAAAGAGGAACGAACTTCCCTGAAAGCCACTGGTATGCTGCACTTTCTTACACCCAAAAATGGAAAATTGAAGTTGGAACTTTTCCTTTAAGTCTTTCATTTCCTGTATCACATTACAGAGTCACACAGAAGATTGAATCAGATCCTATCCTCAGGAAAATTATTTGTGTCATGGAGAGGGAGATGTTGAGTAAAAGATGAAGATAAAATGATCATTGATTAACAACTTAAAAGTTGTGGCTTAACTTTTTGTGACTTCTGTTTAAAAATGTTTTAACTTTTGATTTTCAATGCAGTACTTTAGTTGGTGCAGAATACTGGAAACAACAACCTGTGCTGTTGTCATTTTTAGGATGACATGACGCCAGGTTATAGTCCACCAGGTTTATTTGAAATCTGAAGCTTTTGGAGCACTGCAACTTCATCAGGTGAAGCTCCTAAAGCTTGAGAGTTTAAATAAACTTGTTGGTCTATAACCTGGTATCATGTGACTTCTGACTTTGTCCACCCCAATCCACACTGGTACCTCCACATCATGGGTGTCATTTACCAGAATGATGCTTATAGTTATATCAGGAAAAAAAAGCTTGAAAGGAACTGATATAAATTCTAATGGAAACACAACAAAAATGAAATGAAGTATATGTTTGGGATGAATTATCACTATCAGTTGATAAATAACACATCCATCACAACTATTACCTTGTAAACCTTCTTGAACTGCTTCCAACATACTTGCATCCTTCCTTAAATAAGGAGGTCAATAATGTATGCAGCATTCCAGATGTGGCCTCTCCAATGTTCTGTATAACTGAAGCATAACCCCCACCCCCCCAACTTTTTATTCAATTCCCCACACAATAAACAGTAACATTCTCAAGGTTTTTAAATTGCTTACTTTACCTTTATACTTTTACAATTAATGCTGTAGGATACCCTGGTCCCTATCAATGTCAGAGCTCTTCAATCTCTCACCGTTGCGATAATATGCTTTTTTTATCCTCCCTGTCAAAATGTACAAATTCACATTTTCCACTTTATATTCCATTTGCCAAATCTATGCCCACATATAGTTAGCCTATGTATGTCCCTTTGTAGTATCTATACCTTTTCATAACTTACTTTGCTACCTATTTTTGTGTCATTAGCAAATTTAGCAAACATGCCTTCAGACCCTCCAACCAAGTCACTTCTATATAAATTCTAAAAAGTGAATACCCCAACACTGACTCCTCTGGCATAGTACTCATTTTGTCTTGCCACCCAGAAACTGACTGATTTATTCTTGCTGCCTCCTGTTGACTATTTAATCTTCTGTCCATGTCAGTATGTTATGCCTTACACCATGGAGCTTTAGTTTTCCCCAATAACCTTTGGCACCTTATCAAATATCTTCTGGAGTAAGGCAACATATAAGTTATTGTTGTTAAGGGGAAACAGTATATTTGATTGGCCAAGGGTAGGTACAATTTGGTACTGAAAATAAGTAGGTTCTTTGTGTATGTTGTTTTAGAATATGGAAACATGAGATGATTGTATGATCTAATGCTCTGCACCCTCAATTCTATGTTGAGTATTTATTTACAGACCAAGGTTGAGAAGTGAAAATGCTACAAATTAAGCCACAGTTGACAGCAGACTTAGGGCTAGAATTACTACCAGCAGGAAATTCTTGGTACATACCTTCTTTTCAGAGATAGCATCGAGCAGAGATTAAGGAAAAGGGTGAGGGAGATCTAAGGTGATGTTTTATTGTTATATCAGGGAAGAAAAAAACTTGAAAGGAACTGGTCTAAATTCTACTGGAAACAACAACAAAAATCAAATGAAATCTATGTTATGGGACAAATTGTTATTGTCAGTTGGTAGAAAAGCTGGAAAATCTCTGGAATTAATTCTCTAAACCTTTCCACTTCTCTACCTTTCTCTCTTCTTTTACCTCTTTGACCAAACTTTCATAACCTGTCCGAACATCTCCCTGTTCTGCTCAGTATTTAATTTTACTTGATCATCATTCCAATAAAGTACCAAGGAATATTTTAAAACAAACACATGAATATATGGATTAGGAGCAGGAGTAGGTTATTTGGCTTCTTGAGCTTCTTCTGCCATTCAGTAAGATCATGGCTGATCTTTTTATTCCATATTCCCAGCCCCCCTTGATACCTTTTACCCTCTTAGTATTCAAGAATCTACCTTAAAAATATTCAAAGATGGTTTACAACACCTATTGAGGAAGAGCGTCTGCTGTTGTGAATAATATTGGCAATAAAGCATTAGCAATTCTATATATTTTCATGTGATGGAGAGAAGTCTATCTGATTTGATTTTATTCCAACTGTGACTCATTTTACAGCAGTTTGACCTTGGTATTACAAAGTTCCAAGTTCAAAATAAAGATTGCCACTCCAAAGCAGGACTGAGAGCCTGCTGCACTGTCAGCGGTACTGTCTTTTAGATGACACATTAAACCATGATTCTGTCTGTGCTTGCAGGGTGTGTAAAGCATTCTGTGGCACAATTTTGAGGAAAAGCAGGGGAATTATTCCTGGTGTTCTGGTCAATATTATCATTCAAATAACATGACAAGAAAAACAGATTACTGGGTCATTAATACATTGCAGTTTTTGGGAGTTTGCTGTGCACAATTTGGTTGACCCGGTTTGTACATTACAATAGTACTTTGTCATCTCTATTAAACACAAAAATTGCTGTATAAATGGAAGCCTTTTTTTAATTGCAGTTTAGAGAACGTAGGATTTCTGGTCTAGTAATATTTGAATGGATTGAATACTAAATAGCTGCATTGGGCAAAATATCCTTACAAGCCTTCGGAAAGGCGAAAGAGACATTTCAGTTGTTAGCAGCCTTTATCAAAACTGAATGGGGGAGGGGCAAGAAAAAACAAACTGAAAATAATCAATTATGAGCAGCCAATACAAAGTTTACAGGTAAACGATACAGCAGTCAAACATCAGTTTCATATTCTGGTGGCTGGTCAAGTAAAATTGGTACTGAATGTGATTGTGGACAGAAAGCTGGCCTCATTTCCAATTTAAGATGTGCATCCTGTAGAGCAGCACTGAGTAATATGTGAGGAGTTGTATTAAGAGTTATGCTTGCTGTTGAATATTACTGCAACGAGTCGTGATGTTTGTTAGCTCATCTGGTTTCCTACTGACCTGGAATCTGCAAGGAAGAGCATGGAGTTTTCCCAGTGGCCTAGCCAGCATTCTTCCTTTAAGCTGTATTGCTAAAACAGATTTTCTGATCATTATGCTATTGCTGTTGTGGAATCTTGTGGTATGCAAACTGGCTGTTTCATTTCCTACGATTACCACATTGCAAAAGTGCTTAATTGGTTATAAAACAATTGGAATCTTCTAAAGTCATTGGGCGGGGGGGGATTGATGGCAGAGTGGTAGACTCACTGGAGTAGTAATGTAGAGGGTCAGACTCTTGCATTGAGGACACAGGTTCAAGTCCCACCATGACAGCTGCTGGAACTCAGATTCAATTAAAAGGGTCTTGTGACACAGTACCAGTGTCCTACATGAGTCTGTGAAGAGAGTTCCCTATGATTGTTTGAAGTGGATGTGCCTGGATCTGTTGATGTGGCTTGTGATATTATGCCATGTATGAACTACAAACACTACTGGCTTTTGATCTCCCAAGCATGCTTTCATTATCCAGTAGCTTTCATTATCAAGTGAAAGTAAGATACATCATGATTCAGAAGCTTTTACAGAACCCGTAACATTCAGTTTAATTAAAGTTTTATATGTTGTGTTTGTGACAATAGTTTGACTGTTGTACCCTCTCTTTGGATACACTTTCCTTTATCAGAGAGTTATGTATTTTCACCTCTGTAAATGCAGGTATCAGGGTCCTGATTGGTGAGTGCAGAATACCATTAATACAGCCTGACCTACCTGGTTGCTTTCCTTTAGCCTTTCTCTTCTTCCTACAAATTGCACAAGTACATGGTGATTCACAAAGGGTCAGTAACCTGTTCCAGGAAAACTAGACATGGGAAAGATGTAAACATTGCTTTGTCTGCTTCATGCACCATCAGATATGGGGGAGAAAACATTTCTGGTCCCCTTATCTAAGGAAATTTATACTGACATTGGAGACAGTCCAGAGAAAGTTCATTAAGTTGATCCTAGGTGTGCAGTGACTTTCTTATGAAAAGAATTTGTTTGGGTTGAACTTACACCACTGAAGTTTAGAAGAATGAGAGGAGACCTTAATAAAATATATATTAACAGAGTAAATGCAAAGATGTTTGCTTCCCTTTGTAGGAGATTCTAAGACCAGATGTTGTAATCTCAGTAAGGGGTCCCTCATTTAAAATAAAAATGAAGAGGTTTATTTTTTTCTGAAAGTGGTCAATCTGTGGGCTTCTTTACTCCAGAGGGCTATCGAGTATGGGTCATTAAGTAACGGAATCAAGGTTTATGGGGATAACAGCAAATTGGAGTTGAGGATTATTAGAACAGCCATGGGATCATTGAATGGAGGAGTGAACTCACTGAGCCAATTATACTACTTCTGCTCCTATACCTCATGATCTATGGGTGTCTGACATATCTTTCTGAATGACAGGGAATGCTTGGACAGTTAAATGATAGAATTAAGGGGACCTTCATCATTACTGACATGAAACTTCAGTAAATACATGACTGGAAGTGTGTCAAAGGTCCAGGATAACTTTGCCCCTTTTTCTGATTCGTTACCTTAACAATTGAAATTACTGACAGTTTGCAAGAAATTGATACTCTGTTTAAAATAGCGATGCAGAGAATCTTTTGAGATTTTGGAATGTTGTTCCCCAGTAAGTGATAGACTTGGAGTCATTGAATATTTTTGAGACAAAGATAGATTATTGACTGATGAGAGAGACTTTGTTTGTCAGGAGAAGATGGAAATGCGAGTTGAGATCATAATTGGATCAGCTGTGATCTTATTCAACAGAGGAACAGGCTCAACAGGCTGCATGACCTTAAACCTGCTCCTAAGTCAATGTTCATGTTATCTTTCTATGATTTGGTAAATGACAATCAAATGTTCCCTAAATGTTATTACTTCTTGGGACCTCTTGTGTATCATTAACAATTTAAAATCCAGAATTCAGTCGGTGGCTTTATATGTTTTGCTTGTCATGGCTTTTTCTGTCAAAAAGTGTGGCGCTGGAAAAGTGCATCAGGTCAGGCTGATGAAGGGCTTATGCCCAAAAAGCTGACTCCCCTGCTTCTCGTATGCTGCCTGACCTGCTGTGCTTTTCCAGTGCCACACGTTTTGACTCTGATCTCCAGCATCTGCATTCCTCACTTTCTCCTCATGAGTTTTTTTCTTATTTATTTTCACATTTGTAAGTGTTGATGTTTTTCTCAGAGCAGAAGCAGCTTAGGTGCCTCTGGTTGAAATATTGTAACTTTTTTATGACCTCCCTCAGGAGATTATAAGAATGCATGGTATCAGAATGGAGGTGGAGGAGGCAGAGGTGGATGAATGGAGAGAAGTAAGGAAGTATTTAGATGTGATGCTCCAGCCATCTTAATTGTTGGGTAGGCTTGATGGACCAATTGGTCATAGAGTCATAGAGATGTACAGCATGGAAAGACCCTTCGATCCAACTCGTCCATGCCAACCAAATATCCTAACCTAATCAAGCCCCATTTTCCAGCACTTGGGTCATATCCCACTAAACCATTCCTATTCATGTACCAATCCAGGTGCCTTTTAAATGTTGTAATTGTAACAGCCTCCCATTTACTCTTCTCAATTTTGAAGTCACTGAAGCTCCAAAATCAAATATCCATTCTTTTTAAACAATTCTCATTTCATATCACATGCACAATTTTTCGATTTATACTCAGATTTTCCGATGTAGGTCATGCCATACATTTGCATCTTTCAAACTTGCGGTGTATGTTTCTGTTTCCATCCGCCTCTATAGCTAAATTTAATGGTTCAGATTTGTATCTTCCGGTATGGTTTACAAACCAAGAAAGTGAAACTGTGATTGTGATAGTGAATAATACAAAGCAAATTAGGAAAGTAGCACATAAGGCCAGCTTGTGCAAAGGTGGAAGATTTTCTATGACAAAACAAGCTTGTCATTACATTGTGCATAACTTGTAATTTGAGTATCCCTGTAATGATTTTCAAAGTGCCTGAGTGCCATTTCACAAAGTATAAATTGTGCAAAATAGAATTTAGCCGATAGTGCAAGTAAACCTATGTGTACCAGCCATATTTCAGGATGGCCTTATTATATGGAATCCAATTACAAACTGAAACCTGATCTTTTAATGTATTATTAGGAAGTTTGTGTGTTTTGGTATGTGTGAATGCCAAATTATTAAGCACATAACGTACTTACTTTGTTCCATTTTGTTACTGTAGTCTTTAAAGTGCAGATGCAATTTGGTCTTTTTAAAATATTAAAAATGTTATCATCCAAATTTATGTCAGATTGAAAATAGTCTTTAGTCTCTTTAACGTGAATTTTAAACAAAGATATGTGGGACAACAACTAAATAATTTAAGGAACTAACCAACATAAAAACCTACTTTAATCAATGGAGCATGAGAGGAAAAAAAAAAGAGTTTGGTTACTTGTACTGATGCCCACTCAATTTTCCTGAGAACCTATTCTGGACGGCAAAATTAACCAAAGGAAATGGCAAAAAAATAAAAGGGGTTTGCATCAATGGACAAGAATATCCAGTGAATCCCATAGCTTCCTGCCTAATTCTTTCAGCTGTGGCGAAAGGACTTTCCCATAGTAAAAAGTAAGTCTTTCTCAATATCCTTGTATTTCATTATTGAACATAACAAGGATGATCTTAGGAAGCAGAGTCATGGTTAGTCATTTTCAAAATTGAGCAACACAGCAATGATGGACTTAGGGAAGTCTAGATATGGAGTGCAGAGGTTTGGGTGAGTGCAAGGTTTTGGAAACTGAAAGATAGGAGGTTGTTCAGAAAAGCTTTGGAATAGTTTATTCTAGAGGTAATGAAACCAAGACTTTCTCAACAGCAGATGAGTTGAGGTAGGGGAAGAGATGAGCCATATTATGGAGTAAAAGTAGAATGGCTTGGTGATGAAGATAACACTGTGTCAGATCAGATCAGAGTTGAATATGATGCCAAGGTTGTGAGCAGGATCATACAACAAGCTAACCTAATTACTGTATATAGACTCTTGCTTATAAACTGATCAATTTTTAGAAACTAAATTCTGGTAATGTTACATGTATTTTACTAGGCACATAAGGAATCCAGTTTTGTTCATAAGATTACTGTCTTGAATGCAGTCCAAACCCTAATTCCTAATATTAACTCCTACAAGAAATTTCTGCGCTGTTAGATTGCAATGGAAATAAAACTTCTTAAAAAAAAGCTTCTGTCTCTCATAAAACTGCAAACTGATTGATAGAAATTAAGATTTGGCGATAGAATCTAGATACTGATGAAGCATCAAGCTGAAGGTATTTGAGGTTTTCTGATTTTTAAGTAACTGTACCAGTATTCATAATGGAACTTTAAAAATATGCAAAAATAGAATACTCAGCAATCATTAAACTTACACCTCCAGCAATGTTGCAATGTCACAAGAAAAATAGGAAATCCACCAGTTACTTGTTACAACATTGTGCTGAATAAATTTGGATACAACTGAGATCACAGTTTGCTGTGGAAGCCTTTAGTCAAAGCCAGGCTTCACTGGGAGACTGTTAATAGATTGTACAATAACTATTTAGCAAAAGACAGTTTTACTCTTTTTCATGGTTTCTTGGTGAACGTTCCTTTATGTGTATATTTGTGAAAATAGCCAAGGTTGCTACAATAAAATATTGCCCAAAATATTGCTGTTGCCTGACCATAATCTGCAAACATCACCTGTAGCATGTAACACACTTTAAAAAAAAACACTTTCAGCAAGTAGTCCACTTGTGAGCATCTATTGCGATTAGGTGCCATAACTGCAGTTCACTTCACGAAGGGCAAATGGCTCTAGAGGCTAACAGGTATGCAAAACTAACACTAATTCATTTCAGGATTATTTTTAATGGTTCATCCTGCAAAGCAGTTATAAAATAAGGATGCTAAAAACATATTCAATATGATGCTTATTGTATGTGAGATAGTTCTGCATGGGCATGTGTAGCCATCTGATAATCTGGCCAAGTAGCCAGGGTTCATATGTGAGGTCACAAGCTATTAATTCATGGAGGATATCCTCACCAGCGTGCACTAAATGTCTCTGGATAGCATCCTGGAGTGGAAACCCTCTAGTCATTGAATAGTACCATAGAATGCCAATTTTTCCTTTTTAACTGTTCAGCAAGGATTTTTATTTAAATTTTTGATGGTAAGCATTTTTTTAAATCTTCATTCATGGGATTTGGGCATTGCTGATTTGGCCAGCACTTATTGCCCAGAGGGCAGTTCAGAGTTGACGACTTGCTGTGGACCTCGAGTCATGTCGGCCAGACCAGGTAAGGATAGCAGATTTTCTTCCGTATGGGGAATTGGTGAGCCAGATGAGTTTTATGACAATTTACAATGGTTACACAATTGCTCATTTTAGTTGTTGAATGTCCCTGTCTGCCATAATGGGAATCTCACCCATGTCCCCATAGCATTAGCCTTTGGTTCTGGATTACTAATCCAGTGACCTTTACTACCACACCACTGCCTCCCCAACTTGATTATCTCCATTTGACAACAAGGACAACACCCTCCCAAACTTTACAAACAAAGAAAACTGAATAATAATAAATCTTCATTTACTAAATCCAGAGGATGACCCCTGGATTTGACTTGATTTCATAATGTAAGCCTATGCTTAATAAATAAAGTGCACGAATAAAGGGAGATGCATGATGCAATGGTAAGTGCTACTAGAATAGTAACAGCATAAAACCCACCATTTTCTAATCTCTTTCATTTCTGAGGAAGAGTCATAACAAACTCAGTGTTAACTCTATACCTCTCTCAACAGATGCTGGAAAACCTACTGTGTTTTTCTAGTACTTTCAGTTTTCTTTATTTTAGATTCACAGCACCTGCAATATTTTGCTTTTATTGAAGTAATCTGGAGGGCCTGACTAATGTTCTGACTTGGGAAGAGAAAGGACTACTGACTGCTGCCTGCTAGCCTAGCTGCTGACAGTTCTCCTACACTCCTGTAACCACCTTTTCTGCCATCGTTTTCCTCTGGCCGAGATCACTGCGCTATCCTGAGTCTCTGATAGGTCTCATTCCAGCAGCAGACACTACCTCATAGGTTGGTTGGCTGAGCAAAGAGCTACCAGCCTCTGACTGGTCAGCGACTCTTACTGGGCAAGATCTCCTGTTCTGAAGTCATGATCCTGTGAAAAACCTGCTCGGGTTCCCTTAGCAGCCTGATTGGCAGTAAATACCATCAGGGTTCCCAGAGGAAGGAGCATTAGTGTCTCGCTGACTTTCTCAGCTGGTGGCCAAGATCCCCATTGCCTCCATAAAATTCCTCCTTGATGAGACCATCAAGGGATATGGAGCAATGTCTAAAAAATGAAGTTGAGGTACAGGTCAACTATGATTTAAATGTGAATGGTGCAATAGGCTTGAAGAAAAATGACCCCCTCCTGTTCCTATATTTCCAAGATTCTGTGTTATTCCCTATCTACATGTTCCAGTGAGAAAAATAAACAAGGAATGCTGCTATGACTGGTTAGACCCTGTATAAACAACATAAGCAAACGTTCATCCAGTAACTTTACTGCACAATTGAAATCAGGATCACAACACAATGAATTTGAGCATAGAACTTTAACTCATCAATATTTCTGAATATAAATTATTTGAACATACCAGATGGTTACCTTGGAGTAAACTACAGGCCCTTGGTGAAATTTAGTGACCTACCTTGTCGTAAACTTTGCTGTCCCTAGCATCCATTGCTTTATACAATACGTAAGTATCTGTTTAATAAGATTTTTAGATAGTTTATGTCACGTTTCAGTAAGTTAGGCTCATTTACACAATTGAGAATTAACAGCTATGATCACCAATATCAACTAATCCCAGGAAACAGAACATTTGCTTAATAATAAAACAAGCTATTCATAAAATGAGATTTTTGAGTTCTTTTTCTCAGTGAGTTAATTATGCAGAAAGTATTATTCTCACATCTTTAATCATTACACAGCCTTATTCTGTTACGATGTGGAGATGCCAGTGTTGGATTGGGGATGGACAAAGTTAAAAATCACACAACACCAGGTTATAATCCAACAGGTTTATTTGGAAGTACTAGCTTTCGGAGCGCTGCTCCTTCATTAGGTGGTTATGGAACAGGATCATAAAACACAGAATCTATAGCACAAGACCACAGTGTCATGCATCTGAAACAATGTATTGAACAAATCTGGATTGTTGTTAAGTCTAGAATTACTGTCTAATTCTGCAATTAGAATTTTGCAAATGCATATTTACCCCATAGACTTATATATGTGTGTGCGTGCATGTGAGGAAGAGAGAGACAGAGAGAGTGTGTGTGCGTGTGTGAGTGTGTGTGGGAGAGAGTGTGAGTGTTTGCATCTGAGTATGAGAGAGTTTGTGCCTGGTAGAGTGTGCGCATGAGTGTGATGGAGTATAAGCCTGTGAGAGGGTGTGTGTGTGGCTGTAGTGTGGGAGTTGTGTGTGTGGGAGTTGTGTGTGTGTGTGTGTGTGTCTGAGAGAGGCCTGTGTATGAGGAAGGGTCTGCATGATTGTGTGAGTATGTAAGAGTGTGTGTATAAGTGAGAGTGTAAAGTATAGTTCCCTTCCTGACTGGGAGGAGAACACTTCAGTGGTCAGGGACATTCGGCATCAGATCTTCAGGTAACCATCCTCCAAGCGGACTTCAGGATACGCAACAACTCAGAGTGGCCGAGCAAAGGCTGTTAGCCAAGTTCAGCACACATGAGGATGTCCTCGACCGGGACCTTGGGTTCATGTCACACTGCAGGTGTGATTACACTACACTCTACACTCTCACATACCTACACACTCTTACCTACTCACACTCACGCAGACCCTCTCTGATACATATGTTTTCTCTCTCTCACACACACACATACACGCTCACCCATTTACACACCCTCTCACAGGCTGGTACCCCGTCACACTCACACAGACACACACACTCTACCAAGTGGGCACACATGTAAACACACACTCTCATGTGCTCTCACACCCACATGCACACAATCACTCTCTCTCTCTCTCACATGCATGCCACACACATATAAGTCTATTGGGGTGAATTTGCATTTTCAGAATTGCAATTGCAGATACATTCTATTTTGTTCAAAAAGCACACAGTGTGCAGGCAGTCAATCCATGTAACATTTTATAAATTCCTACTTTGGAAACAGAACCAGTCTGACTCAAGATTGAGATACAGACAGACTCTAACCTCACATCTTTAATGCATTGTCTGACCTTTTGTTATAAAACCTTAAATTATTATGAGAATGTGATTTGAAAGAAGTTCTGGGATTTACATATTAATTAACTGAAACCTGCAACCCATTCTAAAAGATGAAAGACTTAACAGCAATCTAAGTTTGTTCAATATATTTCAGTTGCATGACACTGGTCTTTTGCTATAAATTCTGTGCCTTATGATCCAGCTCCATAGCTACCTGATGAAGGAGCAGTGTTCTGAAAGCTGTTACTTGCAAATAAACCTGTTGGACTATAATCTGGTGTTGTGATTTTTATCTTTATTCTGTTATGTAATAAATATGTAATATTTAAAGAAGGACATTAAGAGTTCTTGAGAACTACAAAAGGATGCAGTTTTGTAAAAGTTGCTTGTTTCCTGCAATCCTAAATCCCTTGGAGGCCTTTCTGTACAATACAACACTTCAAGAACATTTATCCTATATTTAGGGTAAATGTTTTTCTTTATCTTGCATTGAACATTAAAAGTCTATAAAAAGGGCAGGTAGATTGTTACAGTCAAACTTGCAATTTTAAGTTGCGTTCCTTGAGTATTTTCTTTCTTTGAAAACATTTTTTTTCCTTTTTTTGCTACATTTTGTTGAATATAGTAGACTTCAATACCACAATATTGTGGGGTCACACAGATTAAAATTTGTCCGATAAGCTTTTTCTATTGTAATTCAGTGGTAGTTAAATTGGTCAGATTGAGGTCAGGTTACTGGCTTTAGGATTCGTCTCCATTTTACAGCTTACTTTATATTAAAGATTAATTTTCTGTTTACTAGAATAATCTGTTTCATTACATCACCCTTGCACTAAGAAAAGCAAACCAAATACTTGAATTCGCTTCTCGAAGGATTGGGTTGAAAAGTGGAGAAGTTGTGCTAAGCATATGATGTTGCTTGATTAAACAACAGTGATGTACTGTGGATCATTCTGGTATTATAAAAAGGATGAATGGGCACTGGAGACGGAAAAAAAACTTAGAAGCCTGGTAGGTATAAGCTTGCAGTTCTGCTATTAGGAAAGAGTGAATGGGCTGGATCCTCTTTCTCTTGAATAGAGAAAGGTGAAGTGTGATCTTTAAACTTATGAAAGGTTTGATGGAATAGGCGTAGGAGTGAAGCATCCCTTTTTCTTTGGGTCAAATAGCTGTTTCTGTGCTGTGTATTTCTATAATTGAAGATGTGTTTTAATATTTACAAATTGGCAAATTCTGGAACATAAGTTTAATTTTACCATAATTAATCATTTTATTTTTTAATCAACACTACAGCATTCCACGTATGATGAATGTATGTTGTTGGCTTTAAAAAGATTGCTATAAAGATACCATTATGTGATAGAGAATAGCTGAACACCATGTGACTGACATTTCATTGTGAAGGCTCTGTGATCCACCTGGGAGTCTGGTACCCACACACTTGTTTGCATTCCCGGTTTTTGGTTTGTTAGGGAACCCCCCGATTTGGCTTCTAGTGTCAGGCTGTGTCATCTCTAGATTCTAGAGTTCTGAAAGTAAGCAGTAAATCTTGTCCTGGCTATATGCAATTCTAAGTCACTTGTAATATTTCAAATGACTATTCCATCAAAAGCGTAATTTTTGTTTTCATTGAGAAACTGCCAGATGGTCTCCCTCAGTGGCTCAGTGAGTTTATTCCATGAATAGCTAAGCCACATAAACTAGGGAAGTCCGAGGTCAGGAGGTACAGTGATGGGGAACTACAGTTGCTTATAGCGTTTTATCTGCAGAGAACTGCCTACAAACATTGCTGTCTTGTGGATTGCTTGACCTAAAATTTACAAAGGCATACAATAGCATGTATTATGTGACAGGAAACCTGGCATCCTCTTGTCATGAAATTGCTATTTTTATTGCTATTTAAATAAACAAAAAATAATTCAGCGCTGCTGCTTTGTGCTTGTTTAATGTTTAGTAGAATTAACACCGTAATAAAGGAATTCCAGTTAAAATTAGCATCATACTGTTGATGAAGATGTCAAAAATGCAGTAATTTGACAACTCTCAAAACTTCAAGGAACAGGTCTATTGTCATGTTATTTTGCATTTCATCAATGTTTGGCAGCTGTGGTTCAAAGACCTAAATTCTATCTGAACAGCAGGGTTATAAAGAGAGAGTATGTTCCGATGTGTCTGGAGCATCTCTTCTGTAAAGGTCTAGCAGTATGATGCAAACCATGGAAATACATCTACAGAGACAATAGTCTATCTGAAATGTGGAGAGAATGTCAAACATTTCTCAAAATCCACACTGCCTTCACGATTCCCTCTACTGCCTTTCGGTACGGTGTCAGATGGTTTAGTTGAGGCATGGTTTTTATTTGCTGCCTTCCTTGGCCACTGCTTCTTGACACAGTCCACCTCAATGCATCTGGGAGTGATGACTTTCAGCCCTTCTTGGCAGTCTTTCACAGATTCTAATGAAAACCACAGGCCAAAAGTTGTGAAATGCTTGAACAGCTGGGAGCAAACTTTCTACAACAAATTTACAACTTGGTGTCTTGTTTAGAGAATACAATTAATAATAAGATCTCTGCATCTCTGTTACATGAAGTCAATTCTTGA
Source organism: Chiloscyllium plagiosum (assembly GCF_004010195.1). NCBI lineage: Eukaryota > Metazoa > Chordata > Chondrichthyes > Orectolobiformes > Hemiscylliidae > Chiloscyllium > Chiloscyllium plagiosum. The sequence continues at coordinate 13,231,600 of NC_057736.1, forward strand.
TTTATTAAGTATAAGGAAATTATCATCAAAAGTGAATAAAGTGAATGTGGCATGAGATAAAACCTGAGGCTGAAGCGAAATTCAGCCAGTTAACATGTATGCTATCGTTGTCACACAGCAGGTTATTGTAGCAATTCAGTATTCATGCAGACAAATGAATTGCAAGAAGGTTACTTCAAAGTGATTTAACTTCAGAGTGGAATGCCAGTTTTTTTTCTGTCATCATGTTACTACTAATGATTTCGAACCATGTTTACCAAATGTTTATTCCTTGGATTGTAGTTTCTCCCACAGAGACATTCCAATAATTTCCAGCTGCGAAATCTCATGAAATTGACACAGTTTATATTCACCCACTGATTTAAATTGGTCAGGTTTGTAAGAAATCTCCATTGGTAAAGAGAAAATGCAGTGGGTTTGTGGCTTCGAACCAAATGGTTCTTGTATGTAATGGTCTCAAAATTTAAGAAAGATTTATTTTGTTTTCCTGCATTGTGGATTTCCATGTGCTGCACAAGAAGGGCCCAGAGGACAGGAGCAGATTATAATCCGAAGAGGCCCAGATGTGGAGAGCTGAAGTAACTGGAGCCCCTCCACTTCAGGTTAGTCACCCAATCTCCTTAGAAATATTTATTTTTAATTGAGCCATTAGCCTTCTTGAAGAGCTGACCGGACAGATGGCTCTTTACCAAAATATAAAAATTTAAATCGCAATTAAAGCTTCAGATTTTGCACAGGTTTTAGTATTGTGCAGTTGAGCTAGTATGAAACTGTATCTTGAAAGAACACTGACTTGCACTTTTGCTAGAATGGAATCTGTTTAACTTTACTCATTATTGTGCACTTCATTCATGGATGCGAAGTTGACTGTATTTGAGATTGATGTATAATGTAATGGACAGCACTGCTGCCTCACAGCTCTATGGATCTGTGTTCGATTTCAACCTTGGGTGACTGTCTGTATGGAGTTTGCACATTCTCCCCATATCTGACTTGATTTCCACCAGGTACTCCGGTTTCCTCCCACAGTCCAAAGTGTACAGGTGAGGTGGCATGGCCATGCTAGATTACCCTGTAATGTGTAGAGATGTGCAGGCTAAGTGGCTTAGCCATGTAGATGTGGGGTCACAGCGTTAATTGTGGGGGCATCTGGGTCTGGGTTGGATGCTCTTCAGATGGTCAGTGCAGACTTAATGTGCCGAATCGCCTTTATCTGTGCTGTAGGGATCCTATAAACTTCGTGTAAGGTCAGTTTGTAAAGGCAAAGCTTTGCTAAAGGTTTTTTTTTGTCTTTCACCAGAGGTGGGTATTACTGGCAGGGCCAGCATATGTTGCCCATCCCTAATTGCCCTTGAACTGCGTGGTTGCTCAGCCTTTTCAAAGATCCAATAATGTCAAACGCATTGCTATAGTTTCACATTGCTTTCTTTACTGAATGGACATTAGTGAACCACATGGGAGTTTACAACAATTGCTGATAGTTCCATGGTCACCATTACTGAGACCAATCTTTCATTTCAGATTTAATTTAGTGAATTTAAATTCCTTCATGATGATGCCATTGTGGGATTGAGGCTCATGTCTGGATTACTAGTCCACTGACATTACCAGGCTCTCTCAGATGTAGCTCTAAATCATACAGGTTAAAAGGTCCCAGCTTTAATCCCTGTTTTATGCTGAGTTAGCTGTTTCAGCTGGGTCACTAACAACTAGCTCTGTGCTCAAAGGTTAGGAAAGGAAAATTAATTGATGTACATCTCCTGATTAATATTCAGTAACTCACCCATGCTAGAAACTTAAATTGTGCATATCAGCTGAGGATTGGAGCAGGTTTGACTGTAATATCTTACAAAGAGCTTGCCAACACTCATTGTCTGGACTCCAATATGGGCAATATTCACAATGCTGAGGTAGCTGGACCCTTGGGGTGATAAAGTCAAGCGAGAGTCAAAATTTTAAGGAAAAGAAAGAAAATTGGATAATTTAAGCACCAAAGCAAAATGCTGCAGATGCTGAAAACCTGAAATAAAATGAGAAAATGCCAGAAATACTCAATAGGTTTGAGCTTATACGTAGAGAGAAACAGTCAACATTTCAGTTCAGTAATCTTTCATCAGAAATAGTTATTGATGTTTGATTTAGAAGAGTGAAAATAATATTACTGTCGGTCATCCCCTGGCTCAGCATTTCTAACTTAGCACTAATTCTTTGCAGATAACATCATGTCTTACTATAACGATGAGCCTCGATACACTATTGAACAAATTGATCTTCTTCAGCGCCTCCGCCGATCGGGAATGACTAAACACGAAATCATTCATGCACTTGAAACAATGGAACGGCTCGACCAGGAGCAAAATGAAAAGTTTGTTAGGCGGCCTAACTACACCAGTAACTATGGCAACAACGTTTCGGCATCCTCTTCCACAGCTTCTGCTGCTACACAGACTCAAAGTCTAGCGCAATCACCGTCACCTAGTAACAGCTACGACACATCACCTCCACCCTACAATGCAAGCCACACAGGGCGAGAAAGCACTGTAAATGAGAGACTTGTTGCCAGTGGAACACTGTCTCCGCGGTACCAGAACAGTGGGAGTCAGAGATCATATAGTTTTGACACAGGAGATGATGATGCAGATTTGGAGGAGAAAGTGGAAGAGTACATGAGGTAATATGAAAAGTCCATGTAGTTAAATGAGTATTCAGGATAGTTACAGGATTTTGTTCTTTCTGGCTGTTAAATAACATAGATTAAATTACATTCAACCAGCTTGAGTTTTGTCATTTTGTTTGGTGAGCATACTTAGGGGGACTGCAATTCATTGAGTTGATACTATTTTCGGGACAGAGAGAAAAGAAATAAAGTCACATCGAATGGCGTCTCTTGTTAGCCAATGTAGTATTGATTGTGCCTGAATATTAAATGGAATTCATGGACAAAACCAAGATAGTTTCTGGATGCACAGTCTGAACACATGGAGAGGCGGCACGTGGAATGAAAAGAAATAATAAAATAAACTAAAAAAAAGTCGATGAGAACATTCTTTCTTTTCCAGAAGGGACAGCAATGCAGTAAAAGAGGAAATCAAAGCATTTTTAGCCAATCGGAGGATTTCTCAAGCTGTAGTGGGACAAGTCACAGGTGAGATATAAAGGGTGGAAATTTCTTGTGAGGTTAGTTTTTCTTTGAAATATTGTATTATCTGTGTTTCATAGTCTCTCCATAATTGGGCATAAAACTAAGTTACAAGAAAATAATTGCCTGTATTGAATGTAAGATAAGCTGTTGCTAATTTCTATTAGGACCACCTTGACGTGACTTTTTTGGTTTTTCTTGTTCTTCAGCAAGTTTCTAAACAGGGCAACAGCATTAGCACAGCTTTAAGTTACTCTACTCATTCGTCCTGAAACAACGAAAGGGTCTACATGGTGTTGCGCAAGGTTGTCTATGTTAATTTTTCCCAATTGATGCAATCCGTAAGGTGCCTCCAGGAACTAGAACATGTAGCTCAAATACTATCAGTGGAACTTTTATACAGTTTTATTTGTTATTAGATCTCCTGTAGTTTGTATTTTGACAGGTATTTGTAAATTCCTGGCTTCAGGTCAGAAGAAAGCAACACAAAATAAACCTTTGTATTTTTTAAAAAGAATGAGGATTTAGAAGTGAGAGCTGAGGAGGTTTTGCTAGGGAATAAAATAGATGGGAGATGTATTTATCTCATTTTATGTTATTGATAAGCTGGAGCTTGCAGTCTTCATGGCTCTTTGTTTGTTCCTTTCTGGTGGATGATGCTATGGTGAGACGGGACTGCTCAGCATCTCAAATTATTCTTTCCTGTGACGAATGCAAGGAAAATGCAACCTGCAATCCTTGATGCTCTATTTCCATTCACACCCTGTCTATTTTGTTCCCTTCCTTCACTCTCATTGCCTCCTTTCTTCTTTTGCTTTCCCATTATCCACATTCCTTTATACCACCTCCACACATATGTCATCTGATCTATTTATAGTGCTGTTTAGAAAATAAATTATTAGTTTTCCAGCTCAGTTGATTGTATCTTTAGATGATAGTGACTTGAATTCTGGAATTTAAGATATTCTGTGAAAAAAGGAACGCAAATAGTATAACAGGTTTGAGCAGTAAGTTTATAATATTGAGGGAAATTAGAGATAATTTCACGCTTTAATTGCATTCATAAGATTGGTTCAAACACCGAAAATGTTTCAAATTTCCAAAAGCTAAAACTTTAACTTGCTCCATTTCCTATCAATCCACCTCCCCTTCATCATTCTTCCCTGTAGCCATGTTATGCTGTTGATTTGTCTCCAGTCATCTCATTCCATTACCCTGTGCATTAAACAGTATTGCTTGTTCTACCCTTGCACTCAGACCTGAATTCATTCCTATTGAAATGCTGTGCTTTTTAACCCTTACTTGTGCTCTTGGTATATTTTTATGATCACTGTGTTTAATGAATGGGTTTTGCAACAATTGAGAGGGATAATGGGATGGAAGTCTTTTTTTACCACAGAGGCCTGTCATTGAACTCTTGCATGAAGTGGTTGATGGGTTGAGACTTGTCGTGGCCGAGTGTTTAAGGCAATGGATTAGAAATCCATTAGTGTTTCCCCGCCCAGGTTCGAATCTTGCCAACTACATTTCCTCAACAACGGGTGGCGATGGCCTAGTGGTATGATCGCTGGACTGTTAATCCAAAAACTCAGATAACATTCTGGGAACCCTGGTTCGATTCCTGCCACATCAGATGGTGGAATATTGAATTCAATAAAAAACAAATCTGAAATTATGAGTCTGAGATTTAAGCTTTGGGAGCTGTATCAAGATGTGAGTTGCGAAAGGTTTCAGGACTTTGGAGGAATGTTTTATGTATGTTTTATGGGGAAAGAAATTGAAATATTAACCTGGATGGCATCATTTCTTTATTATAAAATTTTGAATAACTTCTGTGCTTTATTTAATACAGGTATTAGTCAAAGCTACATATCCCAGTGGCTGTTGCAGCAGGGTCTTGACATGAGTGAACCTAAGAAGAGGGCATTTTATAGATGGTATCTTTTAGAAAAGAATAGTCCAGGTGAGCAACATTATGATTTGGTTTCTGTACATTTAAAAAAGGAGTCAAAACAATGTTAGAAAAAAATGAAGAATTTGTTCTCAATGCAGGAGATAGGGTGCTGTCACTAAAAGTGGTCACTGTGATCTAGTTGCATCTGTGCAATGACACCCATTGTCACATCACCCTATTCGTGAAATGCAGGTCTTGATTTACTTCTACACTGTTCTGTCATTGGCTATGGAAACCTCTTCAAGTTTACGTTTCAGAGAACACCTCTGGGACACCCGGACCAACCAACCCAACCACCCCGTGGCCCAACACTTCAACTTCCCCTCCCACTCCATCAAGGACATGCAGGTCCTTGGACTCCTCCATCGCCATATCACCCTCACCTTGACCTCCTTCCACCTATCGCATTTCCAACGCCCCTCCCCCAAGTCCCTCCTCCCTACCTTTTATCTTAGCCTGCTGGACACACTTTCCTCATTCCTGAAGAAGGGCTTATGCCTAAAACGTCGATTCTCCTGTTCCTTGGATGCTGCCTGACCTGCGCTTTTCCAGCAACACATTTTCAGCTCAAACCTCTTCAAGTGCCATATAACACAGAACAGTAAATCTAATTGTTTTATCTCTAAACCAATTGGGCTAAGAGCAGCCAAAAGGTTGCCTATCTAGCTGAAAAGGTTAAATGGAAAAGTATAGGCTATGTTGTACTACCCTGCAGTATTGAATTGAATGTGTATGTATGTGCTGGCAGGTCCCTGACCATTGACCTCTCACCTGGTAGTTAATCGGCAATGTTTTACCAGGACTGAGTTTAAGTGAAACACTCCAATATTGTGCATGTGGCACTCCACCAGCTGTGACATTGGCCAGAAATGTAACCTAACTAAAACGTTCAGGTTTTTCTATTTTTCTTGATGATTTTCCAATAAAAATCATGAACTCATAGCAAATAATTCTTAGCCTCTAGGAACAAATGTGGTTGTCATTGTTTGAAAATATATTTAAAGCCAACATTCAACTGTCCTAAAAACAGAATATTTCAACCAGTCTGGCTGTTACATAACATATTCTGGATCAGTGGAGCTGGAAGAGCACAGCAATTCAGGCAGCATCCGAGGAGCTTCGAAATCGACGTTTCGGGCAAAAGCCCTTCATCAGGATTTGTTACATAACATATGTCAACTAGGCTCCTCAGTAACTCCACAATTATTTCTGATGTCGTGCATGTTTATTATTTAAATATTAATTTTTAAAAATCAAACAGAATGCAGTAGGGAATGGATTTATGTATCCAGTTCACCAGATTACATTGCATTAGGAAGGTGTGCAGATGGAATGACCAAGGCACACTATGTGAGTGGACAAAACTCTGGCAGATGGAAGTCCACTATTAGCTAGAATGAGATCATTCATTTAAGATTCAAGAAAGACAACATCAGAACTTTATTAAGAGCAAGAGAGGAGGAGCAAATACATTTCACTGACTATGTATAGATCACTGAAAGCTACTAAACAAGTACAATAAGCAACTTATTAGACACCTTATGAGTACTTTATTTAGTTTAGATGTAGTGCAGCATTGATCCACCAGAATGACACTAAAATTTAAAAGATTCATTTGTAAACACAGGATTCATAAACTTGGTTTGTACTTGCCAGAGTTTGGATAGTTGATGTGTGATCTTTAAAATGTTGTGATCTTTAAAATGATTAATTCATAGCGTAGATACAGGTACAGTATATACTGTTCTATCTTTCTGGTAAGGATATTCAGAACAAAGGCCAGAATCTGAAATTCAGAGTTGAACCATTTAGGAATAAAATTAGGAGTCACACAAAGGTTTCTGTAAAAGGATGCTCGGTCATTTGAAATTTTCAAGACTGATTAAAGGATATGGAGCAAAGGTGGGGAAATTGAGATGTGACACATATCAGGGATGCTCCAACAGAATAACAGCACAAACAGAGAGGTGACATGGCCTGCTCCTGTTGCATTTTTCTGGTGCTACCTTTCTCTTTTCAATTCTTCCAATTAATATTATTTGAAACAAAACAATATTTTACTGAGTTTTCTCAGTTTCCCTTCTCTGAGCACCTCTGAGCAGTAAGGAAATCTTAGAACTATATAACATAACCCCTGCTGGACTCCTAATGGTAGATGCATATTATGCGGGGAGTTCATCCTGTTACATAAGGAGGACAGATGAAGCTTAGTCTAGTAGCTGAATCCTGCTCCTCTGTATCACCATTGATTAGGAAAATACCTGTATTAATTTAGGTTTATTGTCATGCGTACTCACATGAATACAGTGAAAAGTTTACAAAGTTGCCTCTTACGATGCCATCTTCGATATAAAGGTACCTAGATACAGATTCTTAGAAATAAATTAAAAAAATAAAGAAATAAAAAGTCAGCATTACATACCTTCGCACCATCTTAGATACAAAAGGTACACTGGGTACAGATTCTTAGGAAAATGTTAGAAGTTCAGAATTACAGTCCTTCCAAGCAGAAAAGACAGAGCAGACAAATCCTGTCTAGGCCCTCACCTCCACTCCGCTCCAGGGCCCTCACCTCCACTCCGCTCTGGGCCCTCATCTCCACTCCGCTCCAGGGCCTCACCTCCACTCCGCTCCAGGGCCCTCCACTCCGCTCCAGGGCCCTCACCTCCACTCCGCTCCGGCCCCTCACCTCCACTCCGGTCCGGGCCCTCATCTCCACTCCGGTCCGGGCCCTCATCTCCACTCCGCTCCAGGGCCTCACCTCCACTCCGCTCCAGGGCCCTCCACTCCGCTCCAGGGCCCTCACCTCCACTCCGCTCCGGCCCCTCACCTCCACTCCGCTCCGGGCCCTCACCTCCACTCCGCTCCGGGCGCTCACCTCCACTCCGCTCCAGGGCCTCACCTCCACTCCGGTCCAGCCCTCACCTCCACTCCGCTCCGGGCCCTCACCTCCACTCCGCTCCAGGGCCTCACCTCCACTCTGCTCCAGGGCCCTCACCTCCACTCTGCTCCAGGGCCCTCACCTCCACTCTGCTCCAGGGCCCTCACCTCCACTCTGCTCCGGGGCTTTGCCTTGAGGCTGGGGGTCCATGCCAGGCTTCATATTGGACGTTGCCAATGCTACCTGAGGACGGGAGGTAAGCTGAAAGAAGAAGAAACATGAAAAGTGGAAAAAGCTGGAAAAGAAAAGAAATGGATGGAGCAGAGAAGTCCAGTTCAGGAGTCCTATTCTGCCACCAAGATATGTAATTCTAATTTATAAGAATAAAAATATATATGTAAGTTGTGTACTAAAGGATTAGTTCTATGACTTGTGTATCCATGCTCTCTGTGACTAAAGAATTATGGTTATCTATGACCTTTGTTTCTTTAAACACAGTTTCTCTATCCTGACAGTAGGAGTATGGAATTAATCTTTACATGTCCTGCAGAAATTGCAAAGACCTTCTTTAGTCAACCAATGTTATCTTGGACTATTCTGAAGATAGCGGAGAGAGAGGAGAGAAACTGAAAACAGACATATCCACATCAAGACTGTCGCTTCATATAAAAACATAAATCAATTGCATTACTGCAGTTCTGTAAATAAGACAACATCCTGTCTCAGAATGTGTAATAAGCATATTGTTAATATTTAAAAGAAAACAAAAGTAGGTGATTTCCACTTGAATCGATAATTTTGTATACATGTTTTTACATTATATTTTGCATTCATACTACAGCTCTACAATTATCCTCTATAAAACATAAGGACAATATTTGGAATAATATGTGGCATAAGAATTTGAGTTGAATGCAAAGCTCAATGAAAAATTAATATTTTTTCAATAAAATCAATGTGAACGTTATCCTCCATCTATACCTGTTTTGTTTTTATCCATTTAGGTGCTACTTTAAGTATGAGACCAGTTTCGACCACAACAACAGAGGACCCTGAGTGGCGGTCAAACGTCAGCCCAGTGACAGGAAACTTCCGTCTCAGAAGGGGAAGTAGATTTACCTGGCGAAAAGAATGCCTCTCTGTCATGGAAAGGTTGGTAGAAGGGGGGGTACTCTTCATTTTTAAACATCAGTCTTGTGGTCTCAAATTAGGCTGAGCTGGAGGTGAAGGTAAATAAACTTTTGACTCTCAAACAGTAAGCCCAGGTTAAATGTTGCACATTTAGAACTAGGGTGAGTAAAGACTTTGCCTTAGGCCAGTGACTTTGTTCCCAGGTCAGAAGTATTTTAAGAATGGCCAGCTGAGCTGAGCTGGGCAGATAGCCTACCTCAGGGCTCCAGCTTTGTGTCCAAAAGGTAAAATAAAAGAATAAAGCATAAACATTTACTCCAGCCCTCACTCTCTCATTCTGCCACACATCCACACCAACCTGCGCTCCTCTGTCCATACTCTATTACCCCTCAAATACCCCATTACATCTACACAAACCTAGTTCCTATTCAAAGTTTGTGCGAAGATTTGTAGCTCGGGTGCTCGTTGCTGTGGTTCTGTTCGCTGAGCTGGAAGTTTCTGTTGCAAACGTTTCGTCCCCTGTCTAGTCGACATCATCAGCGCTTGGGAGCCTCCTGCGAAGCGCTTCTTTGATGTTTCCTCCAGTGTTTATAGTGGTCTGTCCCTGCCGCTTCCGGTTGTCAGTTTCAGCTGTCCGCTGTAGTGGTTGGTATATTGGGTCCAGGTCGATGTGTTTGTTGATGGAGTTTGTGGATGAATGCCATGCCTCTAGGAATTCCCTGGCTGTTCTCTGTCTGGCTTGCCCTATGATAGTAGTGTTGTCCCAGTCGAATTCATGTTGCTTGTTGTCTGCGTGTGTGGCTACCAAGGATAGTTCCTATTTCCACTCACTTGTTCACCCTTAACCTACCATTGCTAACTCACCTAGTATCTATGGTATTCATTTATACAGGAGAAAAGATACAGTGGTTTTACTTATAGAGTCATAGAGTAGTACAGCACGGAAACAGACCCTTCAGTTCAATCCGTCCATGCCAACAGATATCTCAACCCAATCTAGTCCCACCTGCCAGCACCCGGCCCATATCCCTCTAAACCCTTTCTATTCATATACCCATCCAGATGCCTCTTAAATGTTGCAATTGTACCAGCCTCCACCACTTCCTCTGGCAGCTCATTCCATATGTGTACCACCCTCTGCGTCTCACCCCCTTAGGTCTCTTTTATATCTTTCCCCTCTCACCCTAAACCTATGCCCTCTAGATCTGGACTCCCCACCCCAGGGAAAAGACTTTGCATATTTATCCTATCCATACCCTTCATAATTTTGTAAACCTCTATAAGGTCACCCCTCAGCCTCCGACGCTCCAGGGAAAACAGCCCCAGTCTATTCAACCTCTCCCTATAGCTCAAATCCTCCAACCCTGGCAACTTCCTTGTAAATCTTTTCTGAACCCTTTCAAGTTTCACAACATCTTTCTGATAGGAAGGAGACCAGAATTGCATGCAATATTCCAACAGTGGCCTAACCAATGTCCTGTACAGCCACAACTTAAAGTTCCATATTGTAGATGTTACTCTATTAAGCAAAGGTCTTAACTGCTTTGATAGTTCTCATCAGATCTTGCAATGTTTCAATGGGTTTGATAGGTCTTTTTAAAAATTTGGTCACTGCAAAGGTAGTATGGACTGTCTTCTCAGTGGTTAACAATCCCAAAGGGTACCTGCAGCCCCATCAAAGGGTTCCTGACTTTTGCCCTCCAGGTACACTTGAAACTGAATCTCTACAGGATACATAACCCCTACCCCCCCATGTGTTGTAGGACCACGTACAGAGGGGCACCCTACCTCTCCAAAGGGATACTTTGGCTGTCCACACCAAATGCGCTAAGAACAGATGTGCTCTTAGGTGATCTAATCTTCAACTGAAGATTAGAAGCAGGTTCTGAAGCAGGTGAAAACCTGGCCGGCAGGACCGATTTTTGCTCTTCAAGACGGTTTCGAGCGCACTGACTGGCCCGTGTTCAGGGAGGTGGCAACCGATGGTGATTCCGTCAACTTCGAGGAGTACACGACGTCAGTGATTTGCTGCATTAGCAAGTGTATTGATGATGTCACTGTGTCCAAGACCATCACTTCTCGTCACAGCCAGAAGCCTGGATGACCGCAAAGGTGTGTGCGCTGCTGAGGATCCGTGATTCTGCCTTCAGAGCAGATGACAAGGCAGACCTAACAACAACCTGGGCCATCAAAGAGGCAAAGTGTGCACACGCACAGAGAATACACAGCCACTTTCAGGACAGTGGCAATACGCAGAGCATGTGGAAGGGGTATTCAGGCCATCACCATCCACAGAACAGCATCGCCTGCTTGTGCTGGTGATGCCAACCTCCCGGATGAGTTGATCAACATTTATGCACGGGTTCGAGTTACGAGAGGACTCGGCAGCGAGGAAGTTCCCCAGGTGCTGTGTCTTACCATGGCCAACATGAGGAAAACCCTATGCAGAGTCAACCCACATAAGGCTCTGGACCAGACAACACCTCTGGCAGAATGGTCAGAGGATGCTCTGACATACTGGCGATGTTCTCACGGACATCTTCAACATCTCCCTGAGCTGTGCCATAGTTCCAACGTGCTTCAAGGCCGCTACCATTGTCCCCGTGCCAAAGAAGTATTCAGCGTCCTGTCTCAACAACTACCACCCTATGGGGCTTACATGCATCATCATGAAGTGTTTTGAAAGGTTCATGATGAGGCATATGAAGACCCTGCTGGCCCCCTCACTGGACACCCTGCAGTTCATGTATCAACTCAACTGCTCAACAGATTTCCACCACCCTCCATCTGGCCCTCACCCACCTGGAGAAGGACACCTATGGTCAGACGTTCATAGACTTCACTTCTGCATTTACACTATCATTCCTCAGCACCTGATTGGAAAGCTGAGTCTGCTGGGCCTGAATACCTTCCTCTGTAACTGGACTTCCTAACTGGGAGACCTCAGTTAGTCCAGATTGGGAATAGCGTCTCCAACACCATCACACTGAGCATGGGGGCCCCCCCAGGGCTGTGTGCTCAGTCCACTGCTGTTCACCCTGCTGACACACGACTGTGCAGCAATACACAGCTCGAATCACATCATCAATGGATCTCATCAGCAGGAACGACAAGTCAGCATACAGAGAGGAGGTGCAGCGGCTAACGGACTGGTGCAGAACCAACAACCTGTCTCTGACAAGATGAAAGAGATGGTTGATGACTTCAGGAGGGCACGAAGTGACCACTCTCCACTAGACATCGGCTCCCCCGTGGAGATCATGAAGATGACCAAATTTCTTGGCATACGCCTGCTGGAGAATCTCACCCAGTCCCTCAACACCAACTCCATCAGCCAAGAAAGCCCAGCAGTGTCTCTGCTTTTTGCGCATGCTGAGGAAAGACTACTTCCCACCCCCACCATCCTCACCACATTCTACAGAGGGTTCATTGTGAATATCCTGAGCTGCCGCATCACTGCCTGGTTCGGGAATTGCACCATCTTGGATCATAAGACCCTACAACGGATAATGAGGACAGCTGAGAAGATCATCAGGTCCTCTCTTCCCTCCATTACAGACATTTACTTCACACGCTGCATCTGAAAGGCTAAGAGCATTGTGGAAGATCTCACACAACTCTCACTTGAACTCTTCTCCCTCCTATCATCTGGCAGAAGATACCAGAGCACACAGTCTCTCTTGGCCAGACTGTGTAACAATTTCTTCCTCCAGCCATCAGGCTCCTTAATGCAGTATAATCGGACTCTTTTTCCATCTGAAATTCTTTTGTATTGCTGCTAGAAAAATGTCTATTATCCATCAGTCTTCTGTTACACAGTTGTAGTTTGGCGCACTGAACTCTACACCGCTGAAGCCAGGCGGCAACCCGCAGATACCTCCTCCTACTGCCCCTCAACCATGACCTCACCTCCCATCACCAAACCATCATCTCCCAGACCATCCACAACCTCATCACCTCTGGGGCTGTCCCATCTACAGCCTCCAACCTCATTGTCTGGGAAGCCCGATTCAACCTCCTACCAAAGGTTCACACACCTGCCTTCCCTGGTTGACCCATAGTCTCAGCTTGCTCCTGTCCCATTGAACTCATCTCTGCATTCCCCGACACCATCCTGTCCCCCTTAGTGCAGGAACTCTCCACCTACGTTCAGGACACCACCCACGCCCTTCACCTCCTCCGACTTTCATTTCCCCGGCCCCTGCGTCTTATCTTCACCATGGACATCCAGCCCCTGTACATATCTATCCGCTGTGATGAAGGCCTCCAAGCCCTCTGTTTTTTCCTCTCATGCCGTCCCAAACAGTATCCTTCCACTGACACCCTCATCCACGTGGCTGAACTGGTCCTTGCCCTCAACAATTTCTCCTTCCAATCCTCCAACTTCCTCCAAGCCAAAGGGATAGCCATGGGCACCCAGATGGGACCCAGCTATGTCTTCCTGTTTGCCGGGTATGTGGAACAGTCCATCTTCCGCAGCTACACCGGCACCACCCCCACCTGTTCCTCCATTACATCAATGACTTATCGGCACTACCTCATGCTCCCACAAGGAGGTTAACAGTTTTATCAACTTCACTAACACCTTTTCATCCTGACCTCAAACTCACCTGGACCATCTCAGACACCTCTCTCCCCTTCCCGGACCTCTCCAATTCCAGCAACTGACTAACCACGAATATCTACTACAAACCCACCAACTCCCACAGCTACCTGGACTACACCTCCTCCCACCCTGCCTCTGGTAAAAATGCCATCCCTTATTCCCTATTCCTTCACCTCTGCTGCATCTGTTCCCAAGATGACCAATTCCACTTTAGAAAATCCCAGATGTCCTCCTTCTACAAAGACCTCAATTTCCCCTCCCACGTGGCCGACGATGCCCTCCAGCGCATCTCCTCCACTTCCTGAACCTCGGCCCTTGAACCCCACTCCTCCCACCTCAACAAGGAGAGAACCCCGTGTCCCCCGGTCCTCACCTTCCACTCCAACAATCTCCACATACATCGCATCATCCTCTGCCACATGCCACCTACAGACAGACCCTATCATTAGGGGTATATTTCCCTCCCTACCCCGTATCAGAGTTTCGGTGAGACCATTCCCTCTGTGACTCCCTCGTCAGATCCACGCGCCCCCCCCCCACCAGTCCTCACCCCATTCCCAGCACCTTCCCTTGCCACCGCAAGAAGTGCAAAACCTCCCCCCTTCACCTCCATCCAAGTCCCCAAAGGATTCTTCCACATCTGACAGAAATTTATTTGTACCTCCACAATGTCATTTACTGCAACCATGACACCCTATGTGGTTTCCTCTACATCAAGGAGACAGGACGCCAACCTGCAGGTCATTTCAGAGAACATCTCTGGGATACCCGCACCAGCCAATCCCACCGGCCCATGGCTGAACACTTCAACTCCCCGTCTCACTCCACCAAGGACGTGCAGGTGCTGGGCCTCCTCCATCGCCAAACCCTTATCACCCAACGTCAGGAGGAAGAACACCTCATCATCCACCTTGGGACCCTGCAACCACACTGGATCCCAGTCCCAAGCCTCTAACTCGCCCCTGCCCTCTTGACCTGTCATCATCTTTCCCACCTATTTACTCCACCCACCTCTTTGACCTATCACCTTCTCCCCACCTTCATCTATCTATTGTCCTCTCACATACTTTACCCCCCCCCCCCTCCCATTTATCTCTCAGCCCCCTGGCTCACAAGCCTCATTCCTGATGAAGGGCTTATGCCCGAAATGCAGATTCACCTGCTCCTCGGATGCTGCCTGACCTGCTGTGCTTTTCCAGCACCACATTCGCAACTCTTATCTCCAGCATCTGCAGAACTCACTTTCTCCCTTTTGAGAATACAATAGAATAAGGTCTTTAAGGGCTGCAACTACCCATGGAATCATGCAACAATGTGTGTTACTTATCACCAAGAAAGGAGAGCTAAGAGGGAAGGTTGTAAGCTACTAGAACTGACTAGTATATTTAATCTGAAAATGATAATGCACCATAGTCTTTCTGACATCCTTGTTTTCATGACTGTTTGATAGTAGCAGTCCTTTTTGGCTTGTCAAAAAATGATAATTTTAATGAGATTCTATCACATTTTAATAAATAATCAAAGCATTTCTATGAATTACCAATCTATTTCTTTCTCTGAAGACTGAAAGATAAATGCTGTTCAGAAATGCACAGTAATTGTCTATTCTACATTATTTGTACCTCAGAATTTTTATTTGCCAGGTGTGAGGTCAGTTTACTTCTCTGTTGGTGACAGTACTGGGTATAGGTTGAGGCTTAACCCATAACCTCACACCCAAATCATCATTAACCTTTAAAGGGAAACCCTATGTTACATAAGAATGAATTAAAACATTTCTACATTAATCTGCTTATTGCAATGTTTCAATACTAACGACAGTACATAACAACTTAAATAAGCTCATAATTGTCTTTTGTTTGATTTCACTGCCTGACAGCTATTTCGGTGAAAATCAATATCCAGATGAGGCAAAGCGAGAGGAAATTGCAAATGCCTGCAACACAGTCATACAGAAACCAGGTGAGCAGTGCCTGGATTCAGGTTTGGATCGGTGTAAAATAATGCAAACAGAAGAAATCAATCACAAAACGTCAAAGTACCTGGTTTCTGGCACTATATGTTTGAAACACTGTCAAAATACAGAATAGTGTTTGCTATTTGTGAAAATTATGTGTATGTAGCATCACTTGTACTGAAGACTTTGCAAGTTTCTTGTAGAGCACACTAAGTCTTTACTGAAAGTTGTCATACTCAACACTTTTTTTAATCACTAGTTTATAAACATTTGCTACAAATGGCCTGATTCCTGATGCTTCACTCCAGCCTTACCTTTGTCCAAGCCTGAGCTCTCCCCTGGGCTTTGCCCCTTAGCATTGCCTCCCTATCTCTGCCAATTTCATAGAATCCCTACAGTGTGGGAACAGGCCATTTGGCCCAACAAGTCCACACCGACCCTCTGAAAAGTAACCCTCGACATTTGCCACTGACTAATGCACCGAACCTACACATCCCTGAACACTATGGGCAATTGAATATGCCTCTGCATAACCTGCACATCTTTGGACTGTGGGAGGAAACCGGAGCGCCCAGAGAAAACCCATGCAGACATGGAGAGAACGTGCAAACACCACACAGACAGTAGCCCAAGGCTGGAATTGAACCTGGGTCTCTGGTGCTGTGAGGCAGCAGTGCGAGCCACTGTGCCACCCCACGTTCTTACCTGAGGCAATTCTTACCTAAGACTCTTCCCTGACTGCTTGGTTCACCCCCAGCTCTGCTGCTGGCTCCACTTCTGAGCTCTCAGTGATGTTGTGACTCCATCTAGTGGCAGAATCTGTTCAATGTTTAGAGTATGGGATTTCATCTGGTACGTGCAATGACCAACATCTGCCGCTAGGTGGGAGCCCATCAATCTAAATATACAGTACTGTATATTGAGTATATGTTTCTTGTATATGCATCCCTTTTATATTCGCTGTGTTTATTTTGCAAGTAATTTAGCTAAGAATGTATTGTGTTGCACATGTATAGTACAGTATTTCAAACTGGATTTTTTTTCGATTGGGCAAGAAATGTCCAAA
Source organism: Chiloscyllium plagiosum (assembly GCF_004010195.1). Classification (NCBI taxonomy): domain Eukaryota; kingdom Metazoa; phylum Chordata; class Chondrichthyes; order Orectolobiformes; family Hemiscylliidae; genus Chiloscyllium; species Chiloscyllium plagiosum. The sequence continues at coordinate 13,248,334 of NC_057736.1, forward strand.
GGAACTTAACTTTAGGATAGGTTCCAGCGGGAATCAATGATTCACTTAAAGTTGTTTCACTTAATGTCACAAATTCCAGGAATGCAACTATAACTTTAAGCAAGCAGTTACTGTACTTAAGTTAGAAAGTCTGCATATTTTAAAATGGAAGTAAGCAAAGTGCTTGTTGGAAGACATATTTTTTTTTTAGATTAGATTAGATTACAGTGTGCAAAACAGGCCCTTCGGCCCAACAAGTCCACACCGACCCGCCGAAGCGAAAC
>NC_057736.1:13248607-13297270 GCF_004010195.1 Chiloscyllium plagiosum
CATATGAAATTAATACATTGGGGAAAATATTGTTAGAGCTACATAATTCCTAAGTGGTCAGAATTTTAAATTAAGAAACCTTGACATAAACAGCAATGAACTCCCAACAGAAAAGCTGCAACTAAGTATCCTTTTGAAATTTTATAAAAATTATCTTGCTCCCAAAATAAGCACACTCTCAAGAATACATGAGCGCAATGATTATGGAAATTAAAAATGATCAGTCTTTTAAAATCTACTTATTTGGGAATTAAGAATAGGGAAGGCCTGGACAACACTTTGAATCAAGCTGCCACCTTCAATTCCCGAATACAATAGATTTTAAGTGGCTGCTAACAGAACAGAAGGAAAACTTAATGTGGCGGCACGGTGGCACAGTGGTTAGCAACTGCTGCCTCACAGCACCAGAGATCCGGGTTCAATTCCCGCCTCAGACAACTGTCTGTCTGGAATTTGCACATTCTCCCCGTGTCTGCGTGGGTTTCCTCCGGGTGCTCCGGTTTCCTCCCACAGTCCAAAGATGTGCAGGTTAGGTGAATTGGCCATGCTAAATTGCCCGTAGTGTTAGATGAAGCGGTAAATGTAGGGGAATGGGTCTGGGTGAGTTGCTCTTCGAAGGGTCGGTGTGGATTTGTTGGGCCGAAGGGCCTGTTTCCACACTGTAAGTAATCTAATCTAAGTAATCTAATCTAATCTTATCAAAAATGGTCAATCAAGTTGCTTTATTCTCTATTCCCAATAGAATACATTACAGGTTAGTCTCTCAAATTGATCAATCTTTACTCTACCTTTTTTAAAGAACTAATGCTCTGCCTGAATTCTCATTCAGCTCAAATATTTGAGAACCTTTTAGCTCAGTGATATGTTAAGAGAGAAGTCATTATTAACTGGAAAGTTTTGTAAATACTGAAAATGGTGATACCAGATAATCATATTACAATTTCCTATGTGTGTGATGAAGTACCTTTAATGTAATAGGTTTGCCTGCATATTGTTCACTCATACAGGTAAAAAGTTATCAGAGTTTGAACGAGTTACCCCTCTGAAAGTGTATAACTGGTTTGCCAATCGTCGGAAGGAGATGAAGAGAAGAGCAAATATAGGTAAGGCTATTGCAGGAAATGCTTTATGTTTACTTACAGCTGATAGAATCCTTGTTTCATAATTAGAATGTTGTGAACAAAGGAGCAGGACTAGACCATTCAAGCTTGCTCCTCTATTCAGTGTAATCGTGATTAATCATTCACTTCAATGTCACATTGTCACCATATCCTTTTAAGTCGTTGGTAATTAGAAATCTGTCAAATGTCCTCTGTAGTGGACAATTCCAAAGATTTACAACCTTAAAACTTAAGAAATAGGAGCAGCAGTAGACATTCAGCCCCTCAAGACTGCTTCAGCATTCAATAAGATCATGGCTGATCCAATATTTCTCATGTCCACATTCTTGTCCTTTCCTTATAACCGTGTATTCCCTGACTGATGAAGAATCTGTCTATGTCAACCTTAAAAATACACACGGACACTGTCCCTCCACAGCTCCCTGGGGCAAGGAGTTCCAAAGATTCACAGCCCTCTGAGAGAAGAAATTCCTCTTCACCTCAATCCTAAATTGATGCCCCTTTGAGCTGAGACTAAGACCTCTGGTCCAAAACTCTTCCATGAGGGGAACCATCCTGTCAACATTTACCTTGTCAACCCCTTCAGAATCCTATATGATTCATTGGGATCACTTCTCTTCTAATCTCTGGTGAGTGGAGTCTCAACATGATTAGTCTTTGCTAATAAGACAGTCCCCCCTCCCATATCATGATCATTCTAGTGAACTTTCTCTGAACTGCCTCCAATGAAATGGTATCTTCCCTTAAATAATGAGATTAAAACTGCTCACAATACTCCAGATGTGGTCTCACCAGCACTTTGTACGGATGAAGTAAGACTTTCCTATTCTTATACTCCAATCCTCTTGAGATAAGAACCAACATTCCGTTAGTCTTCCTGATTATCTGCTGAACCTTTGTACTAGCTTTCTGTGTTTTGTGCACAAGTATGCTCAAGTCCCTTTGCATTGCAGGTTTCTGCCTTTTTGTTTTTCCAGTTTACCTAATTCTCTGTCCTTTGTTCCTCCTTCCAAAATGAACAACAGTTCATCCCACACTATACTCCATTTGCCAACTTTTTGCCTATTTATTTAACCTAACAATATCTCCTCCCTGAGTAAAATAAAGTTCTCCTCATCTTGATTCGAAGTAGCTTTCCCTTGTTTTAAAACAGTGTCTCCTGAATTTAATCTCTCCAACCAGGGAAATATCTTGCACCTGCATCAACCCTGTCGATCCCTTTAAGTGTTTTGTAGCTTTCAACGAGATCACCTCTCGTTCTTCAAAATTAAGAGGTTTTCTATTCAGTCTTTTCAAGCAGCTCTCCTGCAAATGCTAAGTGAAACCCCACACTGTAGCAAAGCAAGAGGTTCAGCTCTCTCAGTTTGTACCGCAGCTGCATGAACCAAATGTGGATTAGGTTGGATGTTGTTCTGTCCATTCTAAAAGTGACCACATGGCAAAAAGTATTTGTGCTTGGTGATTCTCTTAAATTTTGCAAACATTTTAAACAAGTAAATAATTAATGAAGTACTTAGGTTAAGTGGAATATTGCAAATAGAACTGAGGTCCCCAATGCAAAATTGGTATGGTCATACTGATTGGAATGCTCTAAGTTCCATCTTCGGTCTGCCCTGACTTACATGTTTTCATTTAAGGTGAGGTAAAGTACAATGATTGGTAATGATGACCTTGGACTGTAGAAGAGAATACGATCCAGACATTTTACTCATGATTGACCTATGCTGGAAATCAGACTTGAGAGTACAGATTTGGTCTTGCTTTTAAAATTTACATCATGTGTTTTTTTTTAAGGTTAGTTAGTTTCTGATTAATCTTCTTTTCAAAGAAGCAGCAATCCTGGAGAGTCATGGGATTGATGTTCAGAGTCCTGGTGGACATTCCAATAGTGATGACATTGAGGGCAACGACTACTGTGAGCAAGTGAGTCACGACTATTAGAGGTTAGAACTACAAAAGTTCCTTCTTTGAATCTCTTTTCTGTATCAGGTGTATTGAATAAATGTATATGTTATGATCTCAGAATTTAATTGGGCTGTTGTCGTGTCACTGTGTGTGGATCAGGGGGTCAACTTCAGGTCTTACCAGCTCTAGCTGTGTCATAACATGTCTGAGCAGGTTGATTAAAAATAACTGGACTCAGAATTTAAGTGGGCTCTTATGGTGCAGTAGTAATGTCCTTAGCTCTGAGCTGTGAGGCCCAGGTTCAAGTCCCACCTGCTCCAGAGGTGTGTAATAACATCTCTAAACAGGCTGATCACAAAATGTCTGAACCCACACTAGGAGTTGGCCATAAATTCAATGTCATCTAAAAACTATTTGCTGGATGACAGACTAAAGGTCTCAAGATCATTTAAAGTGAATTATAAATCATTCATTTGTTGGTGGGTGTGTGTGTTCTGCAGATACGTGTTCTTGAGGGTTAATTAAAGCAGCATTTGAATAATAAATGAGTTTTGTGAAACAACTTATTTTTTTAAAAGCACTTTAAGAACTTTTCAAGTTGTGAATAACACTGACTTTGATGAACCTTTTGGAAAGAAGAAGAATGTGAGAAACATTAGTTCTTGCATTCTTGAAATCTTCACTAATTAGATGGCACATGGGTCTAACTATTTAGATTTACCAATTGTCGTGTGACCAGTGCTGCATCAGTGTTGGGAACGGCATGGATCCTCTGAGTAGCCAGGAGGGAATGTTGGTCGTGTCCATATCTCTAGGCCAAAAGTTCTGGGTTCAAGTCCCACATCAGAACTTGTTGGCCATGGAAATGACATTCATAATATGGTCAAACAGATTATTGGCCTGTAAATAATTCCCGCCTCGGGTGACTGTCTGTGTGGAGTTTGCACATTTTCCTGATGCCTGCGTGGGTTTCCTCCGGGAGCTCCGGTTTCCTCCCACAATCCAAAGATGTGCAGGTTAGGTGAATTGGCCATGCTAAATTGCCCATAGTGTTCGGCGCAGGGGTAAATATAGAATAGGAGAATGGGTCTGGGTGGGTTACTCTTCGGAGGGTCAGTGGGGACTTGTTAGGCCGAAGGGCCTGTTTCCATACTGTAGGGAATCTAATCTAATCTAAAAGTCTTTCCAGTGCCCCTGGTGGAGGACAGTAAGGGTGAGAGAGTTTTGTAGTCAGACATCCTGCAGAAGGCAATGGCAAACCATTGCATACCTCACATATTGACTTGGACCAACCCAATACAATTTCATGACCCTTGGATGCACGAAACAGGAGAAAAGACTAGCCGAATTAGTACTTTAGTGACTTCATATTGATTTAATTTGAAAATGCCATTTTTTTTGTTCAATGTTGTCATTTTCCCAAAGCAGAATGAGCTTTGATGTTTTGCCTAGGTTTTGCCTGAGACGATACATTCTTGAAATTCACTAGCCTATAAAAACTACATTAAACCCCAACCTGGTTAGTTTTCAGTTACCAGCCATTGTTTCATGAAACAACAGATTTCTAATTGAAGTATTTAGGACCTATGTTTGAACCCACTAGCTGCTGGTTAATATGTCCACAGATCTGTTGATTAACAATAGGCTGCAAATTGCATCCAATTCACGCCTTCTCAGCAATTCTCTCCACTGTATTTAAAATTGCTTTTTTTGGCTGCATTTTTGCTCTGATTGCACAATGTTTGACATAATTCAGCAGACACCATAATACTGTTGCTGCAAAAGTTGGTATGGTCCAAAAACAGGCATGCAGATCACAATGAGTGAATAAGCTGAATCCATTACTTTCAATGCAAACAAGTGTTCACTCTGCTGCATAGTATTCCATTCCTGAGCAGTGGATGCAAGTTGAAGCTTGTCAGAACAAATTACAAAGAGATGCTGCAAGTGCCTGAGGAAGAATATCCAAGCAGCAAGAACTTTGAGAAATGGCATTGTGGGGCAGAGAGTGTGCTCTAAGGTTCACCGAAGCAGCACTGGAGGCTTTGGGGTAGAAGATGAACAGTAGCAGAACGTAGCATATCTTCAGCTTACCTCACAGTCCTCCTGACAGCAAAGGCAATGGGAGCATGTTAGCAGTGTAATCCTCCATGTAGTGACCTAAGAAGCTCAGTGATTCATTGGAAATTGATGAACGGATCTTCAGATGCAATCTGCTAACAATGAAGCACTAAGGTACTCTTCTGGCACAGTAATAGTGTCCCCAACACAGGGCCAAAACATCTGGGTTCAAGTCCTACCTGCGTGGAGATGTGTCATAGCATGTCTAAACAGGTTGACTTTAAAAAAAAGTTTTAAAACTTTTTTCACTGGTTTCACTCATTGCTCAATTCACAATCTCCTCTTCATTCATCAATAATGCCTACCAAGGTTCAAATCTCAATCACAATCAGAATTGCTACAACCTTGCACCCAAATCACACAACTCTCAGACACTGTCTAATTAGCCAGCCAGGATAGAATTATCATGCGCACACACACTGCACTACACTCTGTTGCACTTTTCCCCCTGCAGGAAGTGGGAGCACACAACTACAGGCCAGTGACAAGCAGGACCAAGCATGGCATCATGTCTTCACCCTGTTGGACGAGGTGATATTCAGCATTATTGCAGCAGCCGTGACCATTAACAAGGTTGAATGTACAAAGGATAATGGTACATTCATAACCCACTTTCCACTGATCCTACAATCTCTTCTGATTTACAAGCTGCAGATGGTCTAAGCAGGCACCTTTTGCTGTCCTACTAGGCTCTCACACAACTCCATCCCTTTGCCTTTCTCCTTTCAGAGTCAAGGAGTGAACCCTGGCCAGGCAGTTGTTCAGCAGCAAGAACTTGAAGAAAAAGAGACCGATGAAGAAACACTGTTGCTCAATCTCACACTCGCAGCCATGATACTGAGATTGTGTGCTTACTTTTGGGTGTAGTTTAAAAGGCAGGAGTTTGGAGATTGTGAGAGACCAGATGCCAAGACAGTGCTGAACATAGAACATTACATAGAATGGTAGCAGAGATGCCTGTAGGTGAGGTCACTCAAGTTCTGCTGCATGAACTCAGATGAGTACTTTGTTAAGGTGACTCACAAAAAAAGTCTGAAGTTGTCCAAAATTAAATGCTTGGTGCATTGGGTGATCTGCCAGACAACCGAGAGTCACAGTCAAGGAGCGTGGAGGGGTCCAGCACTGGATTTGCATGGAGCTAGATCTCCAGGATGGAAATTGCAGCCAGTTTCATTACTGGCCTTGTGTACTCAGTCACGATCTATGCACTCAATATGATGGTGGCTGCTAGATCAGCTTCCGTTACAGTGCGTGCAGAAGGCTCCTAAATTTGTGGATGCTGCTGTGGTACCTTCGACTGAGTCATTCAGCCAGCTACCTACCATCAGACTTCTGACCTGGCTGCAGATACAAGTGCTCAAAGGGATTCCTTGGGTCTCACAGCAATCTATCTTCTGACACACTGGTTCATTTGCTGAGGTGTTCAACAGGAAGAATGGCAATGACTCTACATAGCATGATTTGCTATCCTCGCCACACCTCAGGCAATGGGAGAGGTTGCCAAGGGAGGGTCCTTCATGGTAACCTCAGCTGGTGTGGGAATTAAACCCACACTGTTGGCATCGCACTGCATTACAAACCAGCTGTCCAGCCAACTGAGCTGACTGACCCCTTGTTTGTGTGCCGCTAGCAATCCTGCACAGTGACCTGTGTACAGTCAATTCCAATCTGCAGCATTCAGAGCACGCTTGCTGCACCTCTGTTTACATACAAAATACCAGTGACCTCAATTGTACAACAGTGGCCACAGGATGTTGGAGATTTCTTCTGATCCAGCTTGGAAAGAGCTTGACGTAAAATGTTTCAAGTCACGGTTACCTACCTCTGTAGCTACTGCTAATGCCATCCTCACCCTGCTTAGGGGCTTGGATTAGGTTGCAGATTTCAATGAGCAACTTATTGAAGTTGAGGCATCAGGCACACTGTTTGTTGATAAGGTTGAGACAGGAGAGGAGAAACTAGGCTTTCCCACTTGTACTGTCCGGATCTCCTGAATCTTATCACTCACTCCCAGATACTCATTACCAATTGATGTTCGTCTTCCAATGCCTTGGTGAATACAGTTCTCTGTGAATGATAGACAATATTTGCAGTGATAATGCCCTAAAGCCTCATTCTTTGTTTCTTTTTAAGAAAAGTGTGTTAGTTGTTTGATTGTCATATTTAAAATAAAGCAGCCTTTGCCTTCCACAGCAATTTTCCATTATCATAGAAAAACACCCTCAGGTACTTCACAGAGGCATTCAGGCCTGTCCTTGAGAGGGTGCCAAGATGAGGTTTAGAAAGATACACTGGCTGGAAATAGTAGCTGACACATTTTCTGTTCCTTTTTGAAAAAAGCAAATACAATATTCAAATCATCAACTTTATTTAAACACGCAGGGGATTTTTTTTGTGATCATAGATCCTTAGCATTGGAAATTCTAGCACCCCACTACAGCAGGTGCAATGTTGTTATATTGGGATTGGGAAGTTAAAGAATTTTGAAAGAATATTCACATATATGTCCACATATGTTCATATCTCAATGAGATGAAAAATAATGTGAAATTATTGAAACCTTTATATTTACATGAGACTTCATCTTCTCTGTGTTTTTTGGATAAGTTTTGTATAAGTGAATGACTGGGCAAATTATATTGTTGATGATGTGTATATACCTGTATCTCTGTAGGGAGAACCAGTACAGAAAAGTCACAGTCCAGAACAAGGTCGTTCAGCCCATCATGTCTATACCAGTTGTATAAACTAGCTGCCTGTTCTAATAGTACTCACCAGTACCTGGGTCATAGCCTTTCAGGGTACAGAGCTTCTGGTACAGATCCAGGTTTCTTTTAAGTTGAGGGTTTTCACCAAACTGGGCAGTGAATTCCAAACATCCACCACCCTCTGGGTGAAAATGTTTCTCCTCATGTTTCCTCTTATTCTTCTACTAAGCACCTTAAAACTGTGCCACCACCTGGTAATTGACCTCTCTACTACAGGAAACGCGTTTTTACATGTCCAAGCCCCTCATTATTTTGCACACCTTGATAAAGTCATCCCTCAGCCTTCTCCATTCTAAGGAAACCAGCGCTAATCTATCCAATCTTGCCTCATTGTCAAGTCCTGAAGAAGGGCTCATGCCTGAAACGTCGATTCTCCTGCTCCTTGGATGCTGCCTGACCCGCTGCGCTTTTCCAGCAACACATTTTCAGCTCATTGTCAAGTCCTCGCAACATTCTTTTAAATCCCCTCTGTATGCTCTCCTACAGCCATCATGTCCTTCTTGTAATGCCATGACCTGAGCTGTACAAAAAAACTCTAACCAAAAATGTCTAACTAGTGTTTTCTATAGTTTCAGATTACATCTCTGCTTTATCTCATCCAAAGACGGAAAGAATCCTGTGTGCCTTCTTTATCACCATCTCCACCTGTCCAGTCACTTCAGGGATTGTGGACATGCACACCAAAGTCTTATCTCTTCCTTTATCTCCCTCATTATCCTTCCATTTATTGTCTTCTTTACTTGTCTTCTCCACACACGTAACCTTGACCTTTTCAGGATTGGATTCCATTTACCACTTTATCATTCTCTGAACCAAACCAGTGATATTTTCCTGAGGTTCACAGTTTCACTCTCAATTACTCAGCCAGTTTCTGTGACTTCCTCAAATTTTCCAATCATGGAACCCATATTCAAGTCAAAATCATTAATATATAGCAATGGATCCAAAACTGATTCCAGTAGAACGTTAGTGGAAATGCTTTTAATTCACAGAATCATCTGTCAATCATTAACCTGTCCAAGTAACAATTAATCCAAGCTCTCAACATTGCTTCCAGTAATTTGCTCACCACTGAGATCAGACTGACCAGTGTCTAATTAATGTGGCCTATCCTTGCACCCTTTTGCATAATGGTACAATGTTAGCAGACTTCTAGTCCTCTGGTACCTTGCTTATATCTGGTGAAAATTGGGAAATGAACCTCAGAACATCCTCTGTTTCCTTCTTGACATCCTTTAACAGCCTAAGGTACAATTCACCCAGCTCTGGTGATTTATCCACCTTCAAAGAGGTCAGCCCTCCAGTACTTCCCTTCTCATTGCACTTATTTTATCTAATTGTCCTCTTTAACATGAATATCTGCAACTTCCCTCTTCTTTATGGAGACATAGACAAAACACTCGTTGAGATCCCTGCCACATCTTCTGCAGCCATGCACATGTACCTATGTACGTCTCCAGTAGGCCCATCCTTTCCTTAGTATTCCTCTTGCTCTTAATGTACTGATAAAATATCTTTGGACTTCTCTGAATTTTATCAGCTAATGTTTTTCCATTCCTCTCTTTGCTTTCCTAATTTCCTTTTTCACTTCACGCCTGTATTTCCTACACTCCTCTAACCTTTCTAAAATCTCCATCTTTCTATTTTATCTTGCCCTGTGGACCTGTGGATAAACAGAAGACTCTAGATCGGGCACAAAAGCCTATTTTCTTTGTGGAGACAATAGGTTGCATTTATATTTTGACATATTAATACATTTTAATGTATCTCATAGAAGCATTACCACAAAAAGTTTAACAGGGAAGGGCCAGGAGGGATAGTTTACCATGGTGACAATCTGTAAGATGTCACTTGCAACATGATAAAAGGCATTTCAGTACGGTGGCTGGTGGAGAGAACCTGATTGGAAGAATACAGATGTGGAGTTCTGGGAAAGATGAGTTCATATTTGGGAGATAATAATATATTTTAAGGACTTTGAAGAGATAGGGAATCTTGGGGATGGATGGTAGTTTACAAAGCTGGTGAGGTTGTGTTGTTTTGTTGTGAAGAGATCTGATTACAGGAGATGAGAAGGAAAGGGGACCAGTCGCTGGCAGGTGAATGAGGAAGGGAAGTGAGGCAGTCACCAAGATTGAGGGAACATGAAGTGGATCTCACGGACAAGTTTAGTTCAGTGAATGAATGCAAGTTCAGGGCTAAAGTAGTGGGAAATCTGAGAGAAGATGTTTGGCTGGGTGGCTAGTTGAGGGGAGGGAGGTTGATGAAATGATCTCAATCTTCATGACTGTCAAAGAGCTCTTCACAATTGTAGGAGTTGAGGTGATGAAAAGACATGGTTTACACTAGAGAAAAGAACCCAAACATTATCTTCATGTACCAGGATAATCATAGATACTGAGCAATTTTGACAGATAAGAATAGCACTTGACAGTGCTGATTGTGATTCAGCCAGATCTAGCACTGAATGGCTAAACCAGTTGTCTTCTGTACTGTTGCATTTATTTATTTTAAGTAGGAAGTGATTACAAGCTAGGATGCATTACCTGAAATTCTGGTAGAGACAGGTTCATTCATGGCTTTCAAAAGGGAGGTGGATAGATGACTGAAAAGAGAACATTTGCAGCACTATTGCAAAAGGACAGGAAAATGGGGGTCGCCAAATTGCCCAAATAGAGAGATGGCATGGCCTGACTAGCCTCCTCTGCTTTAATCATACCGTGAATATATAGACCTGGTCTCCTTGAATTAAGAGGAACAGAAGTGAGGGCTGAAGCAGGGATATAAGAGTACTGCTTCTAAAGGGAATGAAGTGTAGGTTGTGTTGTGATCGAGCTGATCGAAAGCTCAGACATTTCTTGACAAATGGAAAACCAATTGAAGTTTGGGAAATGTGGGTTTACCTGAAATAACAGTTTTGTTTTAAACAGAGCAGACATTGGAGGAAGAAAACAAATGAACACGTTAATGCTGAACTGTAAGATTATTTAATTTTTGTTAAATCCAGTGCTACTTATATGGCAGTTTGTGTTTCTCCCCTCCACCCCTCCATAGGATGAAAATACTTCCCATAGTGACCATCAGCAAGACCCCATCTCATTGGCTGTTGAAATGGCAGCTGTCAATCATTCGGTCCTAGCTTTGGCCAGCCAGGGTGGAAGTGAGATCAAGACAGAAGCAATCGACGATGATTGAACGTAAGGCTGAAGGCAATCAGGATTATATATTGTTATAGACTATAGCCACCTTCTTCCCTATTATATGTACTGTTCTGCAACAGACTATTTAGATGTATATTTATCATTTGTTTGTTCGCTGTGCGTTTAAATTGAAAGAGAAGTTCTCATATCATTTTTATAGCTGCCTATGTGATCATCTCATCTTAACATATCAGTGAATAGAAGTTGTCAGGTGTGACTTGTGCTAAGGTTTGCTGACAGCTGACTGTGAACTCAACAATCATGTTTTTAATGTATTACTGCACATTACCCAGTACAGTTTGAAATTATTAGCTGAAGGAAAAATAAAAACATTTTCTATTTTCTACATAGCTAGTTTTTTATTAGGGAGGTACGAACAAAAAAAAAGGTCACATCAGACCAAACTGACCCAAAGTTGGACGTTGTATGGGTGCAGAACTCTCACTCTACAGTATCTTCCTGGTTCCAACTGATGGAGACTAACGGACTGGTGGTTCCGTACACACCCCATACCATATTTTACATTGGGTGGTTCAGAATGGGATTTGTTCGCTTGCTCCTACTTTTTAGCATGTGTATAAATCAGGGAAAGGGTCGACATTCTACAGTCAGTCCTGTTGTGGTCATTCCCTGATAAAATAATTTCCCTCTGAATTTTATTTTTAAAATTTCTTTTTGTGATTTACTTGTAGAAGGTTTGGTTGTACACCAGCCTCCTAGCATTCTTTGGACGGGTTAGGCAGCCTGAACTGTGCTCTTCCAGCACCACTAATCCATTCTTTGGACGAGCTGCCAACCCTGTTTTCACATCTCTTTAAGTATGTGCAATTAAATGCTGAAATTTACAACAACTATAACATACTTATTAGAATTTGCCTCTCAGGTTAAGGAAGAACAAAATTTTTGGATCTGACAAATATTCTTGATGTGTGACAGTCTCTGGTTGCATTCTGCCAATTTCCACCTTCCCAGAAGCAAGATTATGCTTAATTGGGGAAAAATCCCTTTAATTTTTGTAATGCTGTCATCAAACGTTCCCTGTATCTGTCAGCAAGGTTAGTTTTTTAATGAATTTTATACTGCATAAAGAAATCTCATTCCGTGTTAAATTTGATATTGGAGCAATTAACTTGTTAGCTGTATACTATGGGGAGAGATTTAGCACAGGAATTAAATGAATAAGTAAGATCCACTGCTAGAGAAATGTTTTCAGTATTATGTAGATTTTGATACATCTGGTGTTTTTGCATCCCAAGACCATAAGGAGCAGAATAACATAATGTAACAATCATTTGTAAAACAGCACTGATGCGTCAAAAATAACACTTCTGGTTATTTGGAAATTGGTGGGTAACAACACAGTGGCTGCATTAAAGACGCCACAACAGGACAGTTGAATTTGTTATTGAAACTTGCCTTCTCTTGTATTGACTGAGAAATGACGTCTTATTGTTAGAGACATTCAGCTGTACTGTCCTACGTTCCTAGGAGGACACTAGTGTATGGAGGTTATCTTAAGTGTACATAAATTGGATATGTAAATGAACAATGGCAGTATTCAAGATTGTCAGATGCAAAATTTTGTGCTCATTTGTAATCTGGGTGACTGCAGAATGGGAAACTCAAATGACTTTTCAATGTTGTAAAACTTTCTCAGTCAAGAGTTACCTTTTGCTGCAGTGGTTCCAAGTTGCCCAAAGTTGGAGAAAATTTTATGTGTCATTGATTTTTCTGTAAATGTTTCTTTACCCAAAGTCTGAGACTCTGATTTATGTCACTGAAAAGGATCAGAGTTGTTCCCCTTGAAGCTACTGTGGTTGACAAAAGCTTCAAAAGAATGAATAAGTCCTAGCAGTATCTTTTATTTTAACGTTTCATAGCTATGGATTAATTCTAGATTGTAATTAATAATCCAGATTCACAATCATTCCTGCTTCCTGTGAAGTAGTTCAATAAAAACCTTGAGTTTAGCAACGTGGCAGAGAACCTAGAACCAAGCTGGTCTAGTCCCAGTCTATAATGATGCTGGTTTCCAAGCTAACAATGCTCTAATACTGTCCATGGACACTGCTGCTAGGAATGACAAAAAACATTGCATATATTAATTTGCTTGGTTATCATGCCAGTAACACAGGAAAAAGTGTAATTCAGTGATAAAACTTGCTAAGTGTTATTTTGATTATTACCACAGTCAGTATTCTGTACGTTCAGACCTTTGTTTTATGCAGTCTTGATCTAAGGTTTCGGCTATTTTCCTCTATCCAGGTATATAGTATTAGAAGCACTGTAAGCTTTTGACTTTCAATGGAAGATGAACTGGGACAAAAGTATCAAAAACATAAATTGCTGGAAAAGCTCAGCAGATCTGGCAACATCTTTCAAGAGAAATCAGACTGTTTCATACCCTCTGGCATCCCTTCACAGATGCTGTCAGACCTGCTGAACTTTTTCAGCAATTTCTGCTTTTGTTTCTGATTTACAGCATCTGTAATTCTTTCGTTTTTTTTTATTTGGGACAAAAGTATTTTCTTTTCTCTGATATTCTGGTTGTCTTTCAGTGTAGGACATTGCCCTTTATCATGAGACAATGGATGCTTTACTGTTGAAACAAACTTTAATATTCTACTGTGCCACTGGTGCGGTAGAACACAATGTCCTCATGTGGAAATCTCTTGTATGCTGTTTTAAAGGACATACTAACTCACTTATTTATTTCAAATGGCTTCAGGTCTTCCCCAAAGCAGTGGGGGAAAAAAAGGCATACAAGTATTAATATTTAGATTAGATTACTTACAGTGTGGAAACAGGCCCTTCGGCCCAACAAGTCCACACCGCCCTGCCGAAGTGCAACCCACCCATACCCCTACATTTACCCCTTACCTAACACTACGGGCAATTTAGCATGGCCAATTCACCTGACTTGCACATCTTTGGACTGTGGGAGGAAACCGGAGCACCCGGAGGAATCCCACGCAGACACGGGAAGAAATGTGCAAACTCCACACAGTCAGTCGCCTGAGGCGGGAATTGAACCCAGGCAGCAGCGCTAACCACTGTGCCACCGTGCGTGCCACTGTGCCATGTTATAGCGTGTAATTTTGACATCACATTTTATCCACGGAGGAAAACCTCTTAGAACGTTACTATCTGAAAGATACTATTTACTGTCAGGCAACCTGCAATAGAAATAATAAGGAAGTAAAAAGGTATTTTACAAAACAGAATTTCAATCCTGTACTTTTAAAATTTGAAAAATGAGGAATCTATACTGGAAACATGTAAAGATATATAGTCTGAAGGAAAAGGGAGATGGTGCTTTGAACGATTCTAACAACAAGAGGGCTACCACAAGATGCTTTAGTGTACGTTTATATGTAGCAATTTTGCATGTTAACAAGGTTACGCACCAATTGCTAATTTTTATTCATGAATTCTAATGGGAAATGATGTGTTTCAGTGCACAAATTCGGTATTCACCTTCTTCTGCCTGCTTAAACCAGTTAACATGCAAATATAGTTATTTTGCTTTCCACTCACTTGTACTTTAAAGATGTGATTTTTGAGTGAGAATCAGGAGGGATCCAGCAGAGAAGCATAGATGCATTGTGAAGAGCATCTTAACTGTAAAGCACACTGTAGGCATGTTAGCTAGTTCCACTTCACAAGACAAACTGTTAGAGATTGAGGTTGGCCGGTGGAAGGGAGTCTCCAAAGTGTAAACCCTGGGAAGATGATCACCGGAACAATTTGGCAGTGTGAAGTTTCTCAGCACCTAACCAAAATGACACATTATGCCATGTACAGGAGCCAGATTGAATTCACTGATGGGATATAGTAATAGACCGAGAGAGGCAGGACTTTTTTATTTTGGAAAGATATAGCATTCTCAAAGTACAAGACTACGTTGGCTGGACCCAAACTACTAGTTAGTAAGCATTGTAATGTTCCATGGTACTCATCAATGAAAAAGGATACGACTCCAAGAACATGCAACTAATAAGAAAGTACTGCCCAAGAATGTTATGTATCAATTATGGTTTCTAAGGAGTGTTCACAACATATGAGTAAATAGTTAGCTCTGCAGAGATTCAGATTATCCATTTGAAACCTAACTCATGACACAGTTGTACAATGTATCACGATAATAGTGCACTGGCTACTGTACAGGGTTGTTTACCATTGGCTTCCATTCTGCATGTGTGTAATTTGTATTTTCTGTCATCTCTGTTGTCCCTTAATTTCCCCCAGGCGTTATGTAATTTACAGATATATTGGCCCATGAAGCAAAATTCAAAACGGTTAAAATTTTGTTTCATTATTAAAGTATATAAAAGTCTTCTGGATTGATCACCCTTGTTGCCTTTAAAACATGTACATTTCCAGAAGGCACACAAGGTAAAAGTATTAATTGCTCTGTTTTAAATAAAAAGGTGTAAATATTCCCATTTAATGCAATGGCTGTGAGAAAAGAAGAATTGCATCATGTGGAATGAATAGTTTCACTTGGAGCAGCATTCTGAATGCATGAGCTGCTAAGAGCTGTTTGGCTGCCACTAATTTCTGATCATGGTCCAGACTGTTATAATTATTGTAGATGGACTGACAGAATTCTTTAATATAAATTGAAACCAGAAAGTGATGGAAATACTGAGCTCATGTCGTAAAAGGTAACAGAGTTTAACATTTCAAGTTGAATATAACCCCTCTTCAAAATAGTCTTCCCTCCCTGTCCTGCTCCCCAAATAATTAATAACAGATTAAAGAATGGGAGTTTTGAAGTTCCCAAGCCGCATGATTAATGGGCAAAAAAAGTCACAGGCAAAGGTCCCCTTATTTTTCCAATAGTCGGTGGGTGCATAGGATATTAGGATGCTCCGTCATAGTTTCAACAATTGTTTTCAAAGAGCTTGCTTTGGAACTAAAAGAAAGAAAATATACAGGTGATTGACAAAACAAAACTGCAGTTTTTCTGTAAAGGTTACTGTTAGAGGTGGGGATGTCTGGCTGAATAGTAAAGAATAGAATTGATGGGGGAGTTGGGTGGGTTATTTAGAGAGCTGAGCCTTAAATTTTCAAAAGTCTACCATTTATAATAACGTGTGATTTGCATACAATGACAATAGATTTACACTGGTCTCTGAAATCATGTAGGTTCACAAAATCTAGCAATTGTATTCAGATTGCTGATAATCTTCAAAACACAAAACAAATATTCTGTTTCATGCATACTTGTCAATAGGATGAAGTGATTGTGATAACCCCAACTGCATGAACAATTACCTGAGTGCAATAACAAAGGTACCGTTTGAAGTTAGTGTCTTCAGGATAGGGGTCAATGAGAAAATAAACAAGTCACAAAGAGTAGGGTTGAGGCAGTTTATTAAAGAATAACTCACATCTAGAATAGTCAGTTTACTGAGCAAGACAGGAATGTGTAAATGTCAACTGCTAATCCATCATCAGAACTAAAAACTACAGGATGACTAAGGAAAGAATTTGCATTGTATATAGTTGCCTTCATGTCCTAAGGCACCCAAACCTGCTTCACAGTCCATTACTTACTTCTGAAATACAATTATGATTGTCCTCTGGACTAAAAAAAACATGAAATTTGCACAAACATATCGCACCCAAGCAAAAATAAGATAAATGAGTAGTTGATCTGCTTTTTGTAATATTGATTGAAGAAAGACTGTTGACCAGGATACCCTATGCCCTCTTTTAAATAGTCTCTTGTGATCTTTTATTTGGTCTTTTATTTAAGTAACAGTACTCTTGAGAATGCACTGAAGTGACAGGTTAGGTTATGTATTCAACTCTTCGAGTGGAGCTTGAACCCCTAACTTTGTGACTCAGAGGTAAGAGAGTTACTGCTGAGCCAAGCAAGTAATCAAACTTATTTGCACTGATAGAGATAAGTATGTCATAGCACTCCAGTTTGCACTGCAGTGAAGATCTAGCGCTGATGCTGTCAGGTCGTAATGCCCAGCAATTACACCTGGTAACTATTATAAAAGGTTCTTTCTAAAGTACAAAGGAGTATATTGGAACAAGAGCGCCCTCTGGTGCTTTGTTGCCATTTTGCAGGCAGAATTACAGTATATAAAATTTACTTTGACCACATTGCTATACTGTGCTCCTTTTCATATGAGTTCTTATATCATGGAAATGTGACAGCATTTTTCACATGGAGTGCCATTCCTGTTGACAAGTAATCTGTTATCGTATAAGCAGGCGGAAGTGGGTACTGCAGATGCTGGAGATTAGAGTCAAGATTAGAATGGCGCTGGAAAAGCAAAGCAGGTCAGGCAGTATCTGAGGAGCAGGAAAAGCATCGTTTTGGGCAAAAGCCCTTCATCAGGAATGAGGTGATGAAGGGCATTCCTGATGAAGGGCTTTTGCCCAAAACGTTGCTTTTCCTGCTCCTTGGATGCTGCCTGACCTGCTGTGCTTTTCCAGCGCCAGATTAGACTGTTATCATATAAGACCAATCAATAGTATGCACTTTTCTTTACATTTTATGTCAATAGAGACCAGTTAAACTATTGAGTCTTCCTTAGCTCTTTTCTGGAGTAACCTAACCTTAACTCTCCCACTGTGCCCTCTGAGCCCTGTATCTACTTTGTCCAGTCATTCACCCATCTCTACCACATTACCATATCTCCTAACCCTTCTCTAAATTGTCAGACTGGTTGTCAAACATAAAGTACTGAATTAGCAGAAATTTCTCCAACTAGTTACTGTTCTACCTGCAGGAAATCTGAGGGTGTTTAAACCTTCAGTGCCCTTGACCTAACCCTTCTAAGTTCCTTCCCTTATCTCCCACTGTAGTCATTGACCTACATTGTTTCCCAGTTGACAAACCTTTGATTTTAATCTTTTAATTCCTGCTTTTGTATTTCTCCATGGTCTTGCCTCTACCTATTTCAGTATTTGCTTCAGTTCCATAATCCTCTCAGACATCAGTGTGCTCCGATTCTAGCCTCTTGAGCATCCCTATTTTGATATCTTTACCAATGATAAGCATGCTTACCGCTACCAAAGCCTCAATCTCTACAATCACCAACCCTCACTCTCCAGGTATTTTCTCACTGATGATGTTTCTTTCTGTTCATCTCTTTAATGACTCCTTATGTGACTCGAGTTAACTTTTGAGGAGGAAGTGAGGTCTGCAGATGCTGGAGATCAGAGCTGAAAATGTGTTGCTGGAAAAGCGCAGCAGGTCAGGCAGCATCCAGGGAACAGGAGAATTGACGTTTCGAGCATAAGCCATTCCTGAAGAAGGGCTTATGCCCGAAACGTCGATTCTCCTGTTCCCTGGATGCTGCCTGACCTGCTGCGCTTTTCCAGCAACATATTTTCAGCTCGAGTTAACTTTTGCTTGAGATTGTTCCTGCGAGGCACCTTTAGGATATTTTACTACATTAAGGGCACTGTAAGAAAAGTAATTTGTTCTCTAATTTTCTCATAAAACCTGTGGTAATTTCTGCTTCTGGCAATCCCTGAAGCACAGCACACCATGTTCAAAAATAACATTCTTTCACTTAAAAAAATCCTAACTTCTCATTCTTAGCAAATGTTTTAATCAATGAGTTGGAGGAAACCACAGTTTGAGACCTCAATGTCCGGTATCTGACTGTGTGTCATGATCCCTGTTTTTCCATTTCACCAACTAATAACCTTGAGGGACTATCACTTGGATTTCAGAATGTTTGGCCAGAAATGTTTCCTGCTCCGATGCCTCTTTTAATTTGTCATGGATGAATCTCTCTACATTCCTTAGATGGCTGCAGCATGTGCCTCTTTGACAAGCAGCTGTCTCTCCTACATCTTGCTTTGTTAGCTACCAAACGACCTTCTTCTCTCTGCTGACCATACCAATCCCTGTTCTTTTCCTCTTCTGCCCTAAAATCTTAAACTGACTAGTCTATTTACTTGGAGTATATCTGCCCTTACCCTTTGTTCCCAGGTTTCGCTTGAATAAGTTGAACTTGTTATCAGGCAGAATTTTGTCACCCACTTTATTTTAACCTAAGCTTAAGGGCACAGTGAAAAATATCTAATCTTATCAGCCTCATCATTGTAATAACTGACAGGAAGGTAAATGGTGAGGTAGGAGAATTTTTCCAAACTTACTCTGCATATCACCTGCATAATTGGCAATCGTATTGTAAGGACCATACTTTCCATATTTAAGAGAGTCTAATCACCCAAAACTAGGCTGTGCCCTTGACTAACAGCCGTAGACCTTTTTCCAAACTGCAGTAGGCATATTGTCAGTGTTAATGGGATGCTGGTGTAGCCAGGAGCAGTCTACACATGAATGATTGCCTAACTAAAGAAACGGTCTATCCTTATTCACTCCACAAAAACATTTTATATTTTAAAAGAATATCCATGAAATCCCCTCTCTTTCTGCTCTGGTAGAAATAGTTTTGGTAGCTTAGATTGCTCATCATAACTATGGTTTCACACTCCTGGTGTTATCTTGGTGAATTTACATTCTATGATCTAGATGGCTTTAATATCTTTTTGTGATGGAGTGCCCAAAACTACATATAGTAATCTAACAGTGATCTAACCATGCTGTGCATATGCAGAACTAGGATTACAATGCAAAGTCCACATTACATGTAGGAAGTGGCAGTCACTTTTGTAGAACGGCATATCTGATAATCAGAATTTACAGTATTTGAATGTACAATTTGTATTTACTGATTTCAGTTTGACAGATATAGAAGCTTTTTTGCTTGAGTTATGTTGCCTGGACTGAAAAGCTCCATTGCACATCTCTCATGTCCTGTACATTATAACTGACAAGCAGTGTTTGCTATTGGGTGTTCACTGGTGAATTATAAATAATATTTGAAAAGTGAAATGAAGACTTAATCATTATGTTATTAAAGCTGAAACAAATTGGTTTGTGCAGAGTTAATTGATTTTAAATGAATTGGGATGTATAATTAGTCTAAATGGCCTAAGGCCAAAGAGGGCAGGATTAAGTGAGGGTTCATCCTTCCAATTGTTGTCCAGTTAATCATATCAAATAGATATGTATTTGTAATATTGTGAGCTAGAAGACAACTGTATGAAAAATAGCAAAGCTCTAATGAAATGAAAAACCAATTGGATTCCTTGAATTACAATGTAAAATGTAGCTTATGCATAATTTCAGTTAAGTAGAATAGTTAACAGTATGTAATGTTCTATCTTCAATAACATTTCTTGAAAAGTGGCTCTTAAACGCATTGTCAAACAAATTCTAATGTGGGCTTTTTTTAAAAAGATACCAATATGAGCAACAATAGAAACACTGCTGCCTTTCAAATGTCACAACTAACCATTTAAAACTTTAACTTTATACCTGGTTATTTATATTTACTTGGTAAATAACTCAAACATTTACACTGCATGATGTTGAAAGATGGTGTTAATTGTGTAAAATCATTTTTTAAATAATTGCGCTGTCTCCTTTTTTCCAAAAATAAATCAAAGTTGCCTTTCCTGTCAAAGATGCACCTCCCGACTATCCAAAGTGGTATTACAAATTAAATTTTGGATATTTCTGCAGCCTCCTTGTGCAATGCCCCATTACTAAAGAGTTTGCAAGCTGCTGGAGGACAGTTGATTTTATTCTTCCCCCACCCCAGACCCTAACCTCAAATTTCTTTTGGATCTTTTGGCATTTAATTGCTGTGACACATGAACTTCCATTCAACATTTGCCTCAAAATAACACCAATGCCATAAATAATCATTCAAAAGTAGTAATTTTACATTTTCAACATCGTTACAGGCTTCAGGTGTTACATGTGCAATTGGCCGATGACACTGTCTATATCAGCCTCAGGTGGGTACAAGAATATTTTACCACTCGTGGCCCCAAGAATGAAGTTAATTTTTTTTTATAAAAATCCTACTTTTGAACATTTGTTTCCAGACCAACCTTCACCTTGGCCAATGTGTTTTTTTAAAATCTGTTATCACGGCAGGATTACCTATCCTAGTAGGAGGAAGGGTTCCTACTTGTCGTTTGCTAATAGATTAGGAAAGATCTGTATTCTCTAAAAGTAAAAGTGCAATTGTGACCTCATTCTTTCCTGTTAGGACTATGGTTCTGCTGCAAAACAGAGAAAGGAAGTCCTTCTTCACAATGTTAAATACTTACAGTTACAAAAGCACATTGGTTACAACTGCTGTTTAAATCTTAATTCAGTATGGCTTTCACATCAGGCTGATTTTTACAGGGCTACCATCTTCATAAATAAATTCTAAACTAAGTTGTTCATTGATTTTTGACAAGTAAGCAGATCAGTTTGACTAGCATATTTCACTGTGGGCTGGGGTTTATACTTCTACAATTTCACTTGAAAGTACTTCCATAATGCCAACTTGTTCGTGTTTCCTTTGGATCACATATGGCTCAACAACTTAATTACTGTACATTATAATGTTTTGGCCTACTAATGTGTGCAATAATGATTATTAAATTGTAAGTCAGCACAAAAACAATATACTGCATTCGGAAGAAGTCTGAAATAAAAGTGGGATAAAATAAAATCTGGAAATAGTAGTATCTGTGCAGAGAAAAATGGAATTAACATTTCAAAATCCAGGTGAGACCAGTCAACAAATTTGATAAGATCTGCCCTACCAAATTTCACACCCTTGTTATATTAAAACACCTTCCCTAGAGACAATGTTCAAAAGAGTGAAATGTAAGGCTTCTACATGAAGCACAATAGGAGCATTTCTTGCTTATAAGGAAATTCAGTATTAAACTCTTCATCTAGCCTAGCATCTGGATCCAAGTTCTGCTCCCTGTGCAGGTTGACATTCTAGATTGAGTCTCAGTTACATTATTTAAATCCAATATACATATTGAAGATTCGACCCCACTTCCTTCCTGTGTTCTTCTCAAAGAGCAAGGTTAATAATTATCTGTATAAATATGGATTCCAAGAAGTTAAACTTTTCATTATTATCTATTGCCATTAGTTTGGGGCAGCTAAAACAATTTTGCTTCCATTTCTGTAGTGTCTTTGCCAATAGTTGCCAGGCAATAGTGCAGTTGTTCAGTTGGTTGTAAAGATCTTATTTTGGGTCCTGCTAATTGTACAGAATTCTTACGTGGAGATGTGTGTGTTTCCAATGAGAAAGAGATCAGATTCAACTGTGTTGACCTCCACAGTGGTATGGCCTGTATACCTCACTCACAGCTGAGATTGGTACGTGAGTGGCAGCTAGTTTCAGAGTGTGAGTTTCACCTGTAGAACAATATCCCATTGAAGGAATCCTTCCTTCAGGTGCAGAGGAAAACATTTTCTTTCTACATATAAGTCAGCTTGCAACCTCGAAATCCAACTAATAGAACTCACAAGTACTCTGGTTAGTTAGATACAGTAAGACCAAAGGAGCATAGGTAGGTCAAGCCTGCTCCGTCTTTCAATAAGGTTGTAGCTGACCTGATCATCCTCAACTACACTTTGCTGTCTTTTTCCCATGGTCCTTTATTCCCTTGCTAATTAAAAATCTGTCTCAGCTTTTAATTTACTTAATGACCCAGCTTCTGAGTCCTGAGATAAAGAATTCCACAACTTCATCACTATTGTGAGAGCAGAAATTCCATCTCATCTCTGTCCTAACCAGGCGATCACGTTCTCTGAGATTATGCCCTGTTGTCCTCTCCCCTCCCACTTGGGAAAACAATCTCTCAGCATCTGCCCTGTTAAACCTCTTAAGAATCTTATGTTTCAGTAAAGTCACCTGTCATTCTTCTAAATTCTCTTGAGTACAGGCCCAGTCTACTCAACCTGTCCTCATAAGATAATCCCTTCATACCTGGGATCAACCTCGTAAACCTTCTCTGAACTGCCTCCAATTCCTGTATGTATTTTCTTTGATAAGGAGACCAAAACTGTTGGCCATATTCTGGGTGTGGTCTAGTTCTGGCCTTGTATAGTTTTAGCAAGACTTCCATATTTTTAGACTTCATTCCCTTTGAATTAAAGGCTGACATTCCATTTGCCTTCCTTATTAACTGCTGAACTTGTATGCCTACTCTTTGTGACCTATGCATGAAAACTTCTAATTGCCTCTGTGTTGCCATTTTCTGCAGTCTTCCTCCATTAAAATAATATTCAACTCTTCTTCTTCCTGCCTAAGTACATAACCTCAAATTTGCATACTTTTTTTCCCTCTGCCAAATATTTGCCCACTCACTTAACTGATCTATACCTCTGTACATACTTTTGTGTTAACTTCACCACTTGTCTTCCTACCATTTTTATGTCATTCACAAACTTGGTGATAGTACATTCACTTTCCTGATACAAGTCATTAATATATACAGTAAGTAATTGTGGCTCCAGCACTCATCCCTGTGGCACTAGTTACAGGTTGCCATTGTGAAATAACTCCCTTTATCCCATATCTCTGTTTTATTAGTTAGCCAATCCCATATCCATGTTAATATACTACCCCCAACACCATGGTCTCATACCTTCTAAATAGTCTAATGTGTGGTTCCTTACTAAATGCTTTTTGGAAATTCAAATGCATAACATTTACTTATTCTCTTTTATCTATCCAGCTTTTTGCCTCCTCAAAGAATTCTAATAAATACGTCAGGCATGATTTCTCCTTCATGAAGCCATGTTGACTCTGCTTGATCATATCATGCATTTCTAAATGATTGAAATTCTAACATTTTGCTAGTACTAGACATTAATCTACCTGCAAGGTTTGTGAGGGTTTGTAGGTTGAGGTTTAGGGTGTAGGTTTGCTCGCTGAGCTGTAGGTTTGATATCCAGACGTTTCATTACCTGGCTAGGTAACATCATCAGTGGCGACCTCCAAGTGAAGCGAAGCTGTTGTCTCCTGCTTTCTATTTATATGTTTGTCCTGGATGGGGTTCCTGGGGTTTGTGGTGATGTCATTTCAGGAAATATTACTTGCTAGTAGTATCAAAATTTATTTGCTGCCTCTTTTTTTGGTGTCTTTGTTTTTGTTTCCCAATCCTCTAGTTTAGCATTAAACTTTTCTACATTGTATTTTTTTTCAATTTGATGCTATCCTTACCTTCCTGGTTAATCATGATTGGTTTATCCCTTCCTAAGATCCTCCTTCCTCACTGGGGTTAATCTTTTTTTGAGAGTCAGGAATTATTTTTGTTCTAAATGTCTGCCATTGTAGCTGAGCAGTCTGTTCTGCTTTCTTTCCCAGTCCACTCTATCCTCACTCCTTTGAAATTACCTTTAGCACAGGTTTTATCCAAATTTCTTACTCATGAACTGAGAGTTAAATGCAGCCCCATTCTAGTCACTGTTTCATTTATTAAACCTGCCTCATTACACACTACTGGATCCAAAATAGTCTGACTCCTGGTTGGATCCACAATGTATTAGTCTAGGAGACTATCCTAATTCACATTATAAATAATTTCTCTATTTAATTTTCCCAATTGACACACAGATTAAAGTCACTCATGATTAATGTACTGTCATGTTTATATGCTGTCATTATCTCCTATTTGCTCTCTGTCCAACAGAACAGCTGCTGTTGGGTGACCAATAGACTAGTGTCATCATTTTCCTCTTATTTCCTACCTTCACCCATACCTTCTGATCCAATATTATTTCTTGCTACTTATTCCATCTTGCATTAACAATGCTATTCAACCTCCTTTTCCTTCCTGCCTGTCCTTAAAAGAATTTGTGTCTCACTAAATGCTTAGTTCCCAGGTTTGACTCATTGTTACAATGTCTCTATAATGGTCATAAGTTAGCCATTACTTTTATTTGTGCCATTAATTATTTTCCTTTGGTCAAAACACTATGTGAATATAAGTAAAGAACTGTAAATTAACACCTTTTTTCCATTTCTCCCCCTTTGACCTTATTTGTTGCTGTTTCTTTGTACACTCTGACCCTTCTTATCCCATTTTGGGTTTCATCATTCAAATAACTCCCAGGAATGTTGTAGTATTCTTTTGCTTTGAAAGCCTACACTTTCCCTCTCTCAAACCCCATCTCTAATCTTAATTTAAAGCAACTCTACAGTTAACCCACATTTCGAGAGAAGACAAGATCTTATCAAAATAATATCATTTACTAATAGTCTGTCGACACTGTTAGATTAAAGCTGATCTATATTTTCAAAAGCTGCTGCTGGATAGATGTTGCATGCATACACTCCAGTCAAATTATCTGGGGCTCCTCCTTCCAGTTTTTTTATTTAAACGAATGTCACATCTTGTTAATACTGAGGATTATCTGGAAGATGGTGATATGGAACTTATGGTTGTGTAAAACCAGAATTTCTTACTATTGAAATAAAGCAGCAAATAAATATTATTCTAATGATGTCCTTGCCCACACAAAAAATTAGCTTACAGATCTTTTTATTCACTCACAGGACGTGGGTGTCACTGAGTTTGCCACTAATTGTTGTTTCTCCTTCAATGCCCTTGAGGAAGCGATGGTTTGATTATATGGGCAATCTCTCCCTCTATCTCATGTTTTCCTATGACACTGTAGTCTAGTTTCTGCTTTAACTTGAGATGTAATTTAATCAACATTTATTTGACTGTTTGCATTTTCTAAACAATGTACTTGATGAGAAAGGCAGATGTACATTTGCTGACCTAGCCATTAGATGGCCAAGCAATACTACCTACAACCCTTTACTTTCAAAACATTTGTCTGCAGGGGACTGCAGTGGATTAGCACAATCCACTTTCCCTTCTGGGATGTGAAGTCAAATCCATTCTCCATTGGAAAAAGTGCAAGGGACCTATGTAAAGTAAAAATGGATATTATTAACCAGGTTCTCAGTGGACGTAGGCCTATAATTCTGACACAATGAGCACTTTCTCCTTAAGTCATGAAGGTAGTGACAATTAAACTAGTATGGCCTGAGGTACATTTTTGCAATAAGGTGACAGAGGGAGCAGCTACTTCATTCTGCATCTTGCCAGTGGCCATACCTGACTCCCAACATCTAGTTCAGTGTGGCAGTGGAGGAAGTTTTGGGCCAGCTTCGCTACCCAATTCTCTTTCACTCATGGCTATAAAGCACTTTGAGACATGTCTAAAGATACAATATAAATGCAGATCATTTTTTTCTCTCTGTGTAGAGAACACAAAAAACTTAGAAAATGGAGTTTGCATTTTTCAGAAGCTGAATTCTAAAATTGAGGTTAAAGTTTTTAACAACATGCAATATTATTGAAGTTAAAATTGATATTTGTGCTATTAATTTCTTGATTTTTGGTATCACTGATTTTATAGTTGACATTTGTTAAATGCTTAACTTATTGATGTTCATAATTTAAATAATCTTCCAGAATTCTTTTTACAAATTCTGTCTGCAACCTATAAAATATGATACAATGTCTTGGATAATTAATCTAAAGTTAATATGGTCACAGATTTGCTGGGTTTTTTTTAACAAAACATTCAATTTTCTGGATTAGAAATTGTGGCCATTGTGCTTCTCCCCGAAGTAATTTCATATAATTGTATGATAGTAATAAACTACAAGTTTACTATAAATTCTATGCACCTCGAGTAAAACTTACACAAATAATATAGATTTTCTTTTTGGAGAACTGCCTGTGTTAATCTCAAACTTTTATCAGATGCTATCTTCAAATAATTTTTAAACAACGTCATGATACTGTGGCATGCCTAATTGTATGACTTCCTGTGGTTTCATTTATTTTAGGCGAGGTTTGTACACATAATCACCATTTGTATGCCCCATCTAATTGAGATGGATGACAGTGTAAGAGATTACAGTAGCACCTACGTGGAAATTTGGCGAATTGTTAGATCAACCTGGAGAATTGACATTCAAAAAAAAATGAGCAATCTGACCTGGAGTCGTGAACCTTGAACTTAAAAAAAAATTGCACTATTGATTAAAGCAAAGGTACAGTATTACACTATTCATTCTGCCAGATATAAAGGGTACCCACTATACTGTGGGCAGTGTATTGCACTTAAATTTGTATCCTATTTAATTGTCTGGTTATTTAAAAGACAAACATGGGCTTCTCCCAGCTAGTAATTTCTGTGAAAGACTGTTGAGTTATGTATAACAAAGACAGGTTTTAAGTCTATAGTTTTGCAAGATATATATGTACATAAAATATTAATGCTACCCTCATCTTTCCAATCCCTATTTTGAGATCTAAAGGGTAACAGAGTCTAGCCAGTGTAAATGTCATACTTGTAAGGTCTTCAAACATCATCCAGTTGCATCCAATTATTGTAAATATTTTTTAAAAGCACTTTTTAAAATAAATTACTTTTTGTACTCTAGTATGTTTTAGCATATGAAAGTAGCAGATCAGTTGCATATTTCAGAAAATTATATCAGGTGTACAATTACACTGCCCACAGAACAACGATATCAGCAGTGCCCATTTTGACCTCTTCATTGACTGGATTAGACCAGCTTCTATTTGCAGCTTTAAGAATAAAAAGAAATGTAGTTTTGAATATGGTGTGTAAGGGGAGCATCTGTTTTTTTTTCTGTACAAATTACAAGCATTTATGTAATTTTGCTGTGAGTTTTTTTAAAGTAACTATTGAAATACTATACACTGTAAAATTGTCACTGTTATTAAAATTACTCTTAATTTTTTATGCACTGTATTTAAGTAACTTCTAACATTTACTTTTATTTAGTTCCAAGGATATACAGAACATCTATCTGTTTAACAAACTCAGATTGTACAAAAAGTCTAATTATAGATTGAACAGTGTCTGTTAAACTATTGTAGCAACATATGCTTGAAAACAGTTTTCAGTTAAGCTTGTACTAAAATTCAGCAAGGCAACTATGAATGTGTATTCACTAATTTGTTGACAAATCTACTGCCATTATAGTTCATGTTTGGGTTATTTTCCACTTAAGGACACTGCTTTAGTGTCTATCTCCAGAGGTTAACTGTATCTCAATATGTACAAAATATGCAAGAGAAAATTGATCTACTGAACTATCAACTATTGATGTGTCTATAATGTTGTGGAATTTATATTAGCCATCAATTTATCAATATCTTTTTAAATTATACTTTCCCTCCACAAGGCCTTTCACCTCCTTTAATTGAAAAAGTGTAGGTGAACCAGCCCTGGGTTCAGTAACTGATGCCTATATGTCACTGTGTTCAAGCCAACAGGTGCACTTTGTAAGGACAAGGACCTTTTGTGGGTTTGGGGTGGGGACATGAATGGGTGAAGAATGATGGTCTGTATCAGTTTTTTTCTGCAAAACCTGACTGCAAAATAGCAAATCCAGTGATTGAGGCAAGAACTGATGGAGTTCATCAGGAGCTTGGTTGGTTAATTTGAGCATCAAACCAAACACTGGAGTATAAACAGAAAATGTTGGACATACATACCAGATCTAGGACTTGTGCTCAAAACCACAGCATTGTAAACCAAGCATCTCAGACACTACATTATGGGGATGGGGATCTGGTTTATCATGCAATGCATGATAACACATTAGTGCGGGGGAAAAAGCCCTTTCATATACTCTGTCCCAGAAAAAGACTGGAAATAAAAGGAAATGAGAATTGTAAGAATTTGGTTTATTTGTGTTCTGTGCTTGTGTATACTGTCCTTTGTTCCATGTCCATACATATGCTTCCATATGTATATAATTTGTAGTTAATGGTCTGGATTAGTGCCTTTTGACAGTAGACTGTTATAGAACCCAATTTATAGTTTTTGTATATTTTCATTAATTGAATTTTTTGGTTAGTTCAAATTTTATTTACCCCAATAAAGCAATAAACATACTCAAATGGGCTTGTTGGTTTTCTTTGTTTTTGAATAGACATAAAATCATTTCTGTTATCTCTGTAAAGTTGTTCTTCCTAACTTCTTATAAAACTCCCTCAAATGAAAAATGTGGTTAAATTACATTTTGAGTTAGATTGCAGAGCATGTTATTTTGACCGACCACATGATTTGCAGAGTGCAGAATTCAGAATCAATTGTGACATTCCTTTAAAACAAATAGAAGCAGAAATATCTTTAGAATATTTGAATCTGATGGAGTATCATAGATTACAGAGCCATGTTACTGGGATCTCTAGAAACTTAATTGAGAGTATTCTGAATTTGAATGCAAGAGCCTAAGTTCTTAAGTACAGGTACAGTGGGGGCTAAAGTACATCCTTCTGTGATGCACATTGCCTGTGTTTCCACGTATATTCACTAGACTGCCTTTCTGTTGTGCAAAAGTATATTTTAAGTGCCGAATTATTATTATTTTATTAGCTTTTACACAGCAAATTTGTAATTAAAATTTGTTTATATAAGTGTATTAATCTGTAAGAGAAAAAGTGGCTAACTTTCATTTTAGAAAACAAATATTTTACTTTACGTTGTTTACAAGGTATTTACAAGTGTTCACATCAGTTACAAATCTTGACAGATAACACTGAATATAATAAAAAGATTGGAATGTCCCAAAACCATGCTTTGCAGGGACTGGAATCACACATATTCTCCACAGTCCGAGATGATCATTTTCTGCTTTGGTTTTCCATCTTTAGAACCTTGAGCCTGAAATATTTAAAAAATGGTTATGTATAGTTAGAGAAAAAGTAACCTCAATTAAACAGACACTAAAAATGCAATTTTTGATGATTTGTTTTGGTCTTGATCATTTGTCAGCCAGAAACAGAAAAATTAAAGGCATTTACTACTCTCTAAAACAAAGAATGCTAACCATAATCACTGAAATAACTAACCAAAACAAAATATAATTTTCTTAAAGAACAAAACAATTGTAGCGTTATTTTCTAAAAAAAATTGACTGTTTTGGTTTTCAACGCACCTAAATTGTATTAGAAACTCAACCTATTTTGACTGTTGGCGTGTACCTATAACCTCACATTCCAGAATAGCTCCAACACAGAAGAGGAGAGTGGTCTGTTAACATGGGTTCAAATCCCATGATGGTAGCTGGTGGAACTTAAGTTCAATTAATAATACATCGAGAATTGAAAGCTAACAACAGGTATACCATGATATGATCACCTTTTCAAAAACATTTGATTCAAGAATGTATGTTAGGGAAGGAAGTCTGCTGCGAGCAGTATTTATATTTCAAGAAATAATAAACACGTCACACACAAAGGATTTCCCATTTTCAGACAATGTGTTTAGCTTCTGTTTAATTTCCAAACTTCCATCCTTCAGCTGGGTCCTGGGTCACATCCTTTAACATATCACAACAAAGTTCACTATCCTTCCCTCCTCCTGATGCCTGCTGTATCTTTGTAATTTCTGCAGAGTGTTCCACACTGTTAGGAGTGTACATTGGTTACCTCATCCAAGTACCTTTGCTGTCCCAGTGCTGCTTCTAAGTGCCACCCTTTTCCTCCTCAACTTCTACACTTGTTTGCCCTGTCTGTTGCACTACGTAACGACTTCGAAAAGGATTTTAGAAAATACCCAACAGGTTCAATTACAAATTAATATCAGGTTCAGAAAAGATTTACAAGGATGTTGCCAGGTATGAGCTATAGGGAGAGGCTGAATAGACTGGGGCTGTTTTCTCTGCAGTTTTGGAGGTTGAGGGGTGATTTTAGAGAGGATTATAAAATCATGAGGGGCATGGGTAGGGTGCATAGCCAGGCTCTTTTTCCCAGGGTAGGGGAATCCAAGTTGAGTGGGCATTGGTTTAAGGTGAGGGGGGCAAAATTTAAAAGGGACCTGAGGGGCAACATTTTCACACAGAGTGTGGTACGTGTATGGAATGAGCTGCCAGGGGAAGTGGTGGAGGCTAGTACAATTACAACATTTAAAAGGCATCCAGATGAGTACATAATAGGAGGGGTTTCGAAGGATATGGACCAAATGCTGGCAAATGAGTCTAGATTGGTTTTAGATGTCTGGATGAGTTGGACTAAAGGGTCTGTTTCTGAAATGTATAATTCTATGATTCTAGAGGTACTTCACAATGAAAAATATTATAATGTTTTATTTTAAATATAAATATTTCTGTAACCATGATTCAATACTACAATGTAATACTGTTACACAGTATAACATTTATAATTTTAAAAATAACTCATCCTGACTCACCATGAAGAATGCAGCAGATCAAAGAAAAATACATTAATATTTAGGTGTTTCTTTATATAAAGAAAAGAAAGCCACAGGAATTTTCCTTCGCAAATGAAAGACTATCATTTTGCATTTATTTGGTCACTGATTTGGAATTCTGTTGACAACCAACACCCATCAGTTTTCAGCCCAAGTTCCAATACACAAAGATCACTGATACATATACTCCACCTGGATATGCTGCCTAAATCACCAAGTAAATTTATATTTGGAGGAGACCACCATTAACATTCCTTACAGTGTAGGATGGTGGGGTAAGCAATCATGTGAAAAGCAGAAAAATTAAATAACTTCTTAGACTTAAGTTTTATACTCACTTCGATCTGTTTGACTACATCCATTCCCTCCACCACTTCCCCAAATACCACATGTTTTCCATCCAACCAGTCTGTTTTGTCAAGGGTAATGAAAAACTGAGATCCATTTGTGTTTATTCCAGAGTTTGCCATCGATAATAAACCTAAGCAAAACAAAAAAAAAGTCAATGACACTGTTCAATGTTAATGAGTCCAAAATTCAATGCATAATTTCCCATGTCAAAATATGTTCTTTTTATTAGCGAGTTTGGAGAAGATTTGTAGCTCAGGTTGAGGTTCTGGATGTAGGTTTGCTCGCTGAGCTTGAAGGTTTGTTTTCAGACGTTTCGTCACTGTACTAGGTAACATCTTCAGTGAGCCTCCAAAGGAAGCACTTGTGGTGTAGCCCGCTTTCTATTTATATGTTTAGTTTCCCTTGGGTTCCTGGAGAACAAGAACAGCAAATGACATCACTGTAGGAAATGATGTCATTTCCCTGTGGTGACATTGTTTCTTATGGTGATGTCATTTCCTGTTCTTTTTCTCAGGGGACTCAAACATATAAATAGAAAGCAGGCTACACCACCAGTGCTTCATTCAGAGACTCATTGAAGATCTTACCTGGTATAGTGACAAAACATCTGAAAACAAACCTTGCAGCTCAGTGAGCAAAGCTCCACCCATGCTCTTTTTATGATTAGCTCCTTAGTTTGTATAGTTTCAATTGGAAGATATCAGCAGCTGGAATTATTACATTCCAAGTTCTAAGAATATATCAAGAATTGAAGAATACAATCACTTTACAAACTGAAGTGAAACAAACTACATGGCAAGGACTTTAAAAATAAACGAAAAGCACAAAAGTTTTAGTTTCTCCAACATTTCAACTGGTAAATGTCAGCCAAATTGTCCAAAAAGTTCATTGGTTCAATTTCTGGGCTGTGTTGGAGTTCGCTGATCTCAGCTGGGGCAGTGGTGACAGTACTCCCTATGCCTGCAGTGACCTACTGGGCTTTGGAAGAGGTAAAACAAAGTTCCTGCTCCTGATCAAATTTGAAAAGACCCTGGGAAACATGGTACCTGCCACAATGAAACAGCCTGCTAATGGTGACCACCTAGGATTACCAAGAGTACAAGGCATGTGGAAACAGCATTGAAGGACTTCCAGCATCAGTAAAAGACTGCTGCAGTTCAATGAAAGGAAAGAAAACTGGAGAAAATAGCAACTGAGGAACTACTGCAATAAAATTCTCAGCTATTTTACCTATTTACTCCAGCTGTTTATACACACAAGGATTATTTTTATAGGACAAAATCTTAAAAATGTATAGCAAACTTAACTTTTATCTATAAATATATAAAACATTTCCTTTATTATTAAGTTGCGAATACGCAGGCCTCTCATTTTTCAAGTAAACCGACCGATGGCATGATAGAGGACTTTGTAGCTGGGGGAAGGACCGATCCTTTCTGTCTTATTGTAGATCCGGTCTATTAATAAGCAGGTTCTTTAAAGTTTTTTGTGCAAAATTTGAAGACCCTCATTTGTGCTCAGCTTACACCAAAACCTTCAGTTGTTGCATGGGAACACTGGCCCAGTCAAGATCAGCACCACATACTTCAATATTATAACAGTGAATAGCTGAATGATGGGAAGCTGCATTTATACACCAAGTTTACATATCAATGTATATCAAAAATTTGGAAATACTCTACCTGGTGCTGAGTGTTTTAGGATAAAGTTTTCATCATCAAACTTTCTGCCGTAGATGGATTTCCCTCCGGTTCCATTAT
Source organism: Chiloscyllium plagiosum (assembly GCF_004010195.1). Taxonomy (NCBI): domain Eukaryota; kingdom Metazoa; phylum Chordata; class Chondrichthyes; order Orectolobiformes; family Hemiscylliidae; genus Chiloscyllium; species Chiloscyllium plagiosum. The sequence goes on from NC_057736.1 coordinate 13,281,965, forward strand.
GGTTGGTGAAGTCACCACCCTGACACATGAACTGTGGGATGATGCGATGGAAACTACTGCCTTTGAAGCCAAATCCTTTCTCGTGTGTACAGAGACAACGGAAGTTCTCTGAAAGAAATGTTTTCAATATCCTCACAAAAAAAAACAATTTGCAGAATCTTAGCAAACTCTGTCAGCTAACGAAGAAATAAAAGCAAAACACCAGAGATCTGAAATGAAAACATATGCATTCAGCAATCCTTGCAGCATTTGTGGAGAGGGAACCAGAGTTTTGAGTTGACTATGACTGCTTCAGTTATTAAGGAAATCACTGATTCACATGTGGCTAGTTCACATCCAGATCTTTGTCACTCAAATAAAAAACAGAAAATGTTGGAAATACAGGGGCAAGGTAACATCATTAGTAATTCTAGTGGCCTGGACTAAAGATCCAGAGACATTAACAGAATAACTGAGGAATTTAAATAAATTTCAAATGATGACTACAAACTTACTGGGTTGTCATTAAAAACACATCTGGTTCACAATATCCTTTCGGGCAGGAAATCTGCTGTCCTTACCTGGCCTACAGGTAACTCCAGATCTATTGCAATGTGCCTACTTTCTGAAGTGGTTTAGGAAGCTACTCAATTGGATTCAAGGTGGCGACTCACTGTGTATTCAAGAGTAATCATGAATGGGCTATAAATGCGGCCTTGCCCCTTTCCCCTATCTAAATTTTTTGGATGTAGGTTTGCTCATTGAGCTGGAAGGTTTATTTCCAAATGTTTCGTCACCCTACTAGGTAACATCTTCAGAGGGCCTCCAGGTGAAATAGTACCTTTTTATTAAAGTCGTTCAATTGGTTTTTAAAACATGATCTTTCTGATCAAGTCACAGGGAAAGTAAGAATGTTTGAAAGAGAGTGAAATTTCTGTTTTTGTTCAGGAATGTCCAAGCCTTCCATGTCTGCAGGCCAGCTTGGTGCTTACCACAATAAACCACATTTTCAGTTGAAGTCTATGTTTACTACATCTCAAGCCACGCAAACCCACACATCTTTGTGTTTTGATTTAGGATTGTTTTTCCAGTGAAGTTGTAAATCTCCAGACTCAAAAATTCAGAAGGGACGAGTCAGCAAATAGAAAATAAGTGCACATATGAGTTACCACAAATAACTGATGCACCTCAGTATGCCTACCCAAACGTAAGCAACAGTTGGTATACTCAGATGGAAGATGCAGAGAGACACTTTATAAAGAAGACAGTGTAAATAAAGGGGCAAAATACTAGTCATTAATACAAGTTCTGTGTCTTTGGTCTCGATGCTAGAAAGGTCACAGCTGTGTATACAAAGTTAATCTTTACCTGCAGTCATTGGAACGATATCAGCTCGTAATAAAAAACGTAACCTGCCAACAGGTTTGTTGCCAATTTTAATATCCATGTAAACTTGAGGATTGGTTCTTGTTTTTTTGGCTGGTGGTTCACCCTAAAAAGAAATAAATCTCTTTTAATAGAGTCATAGAATCATACAGCACAGAAACAGACCCATTAGCCTAACTTGTTCATGCTGACCTGTTATCCCAAGCTTAACCATCCCATTTGCCTGTGTTTGGTACATATTGCTCTAAACCTTTCCTGTTCATGTATCTATCCAAATGTCTTTTAGATGTTGTAACTGTACCTGCATCTACCACTTCTTCTGGCATCTCATTCCATACATGCACCCTCTATGTGGAAAACGTTGCCTCTCAGGTCCTTTTTAAATATATGCCCTCTCACCTTAAACCTAAGCCCTCTAGTTTTGGACTCCCCTATCCGGGGGAAAAGATTCTGGCTATTCACCTCATCTATATCTCTCATAATTTTGTAAACTTCTATAAAGTCACTCCTCAGCCTCTGACACACCAGGAAATAAATGTCCCAGCCTATCCAGCCTCTCCTTATAACCCAAACCCTTCAGTCCAAGTAACATCTTTATAAATCTTTCCTACACCCTTTCTAGTTTAACAACATCCTTATGAGTAAAAGGAAACTTCTAAAATCCAAAAGAAAAAGTGTTTACATGACACACTGCAGTAACTTGCCAAGCCTCCTTCATTAGCATTTTCCAAACCTGTGCCTCGACCAACTAAAAGCAAAAGGACAGCAGAAGTACTGGGAACACTATCACCTGCAAATTCTTCTCCATGCCACACACCACCCTGACTTGGAACTTTATCACTGTTTCTTCACTGTTGATGGAATAAAATCCTGGACTCCCTTTCTAACAGCATTGTGTTTGTATCTGCATCTGATAGACTGCAGTGGCACAACAAACAGCTCAACACCTTCTTCTCAAGGGCCATTAGAGATTGGTAACAAATCCAGCACAATTCCTACATCCATGAAAAAGTTTTTTTTAAAATGTACTTTTCCTCTGATTCCAGCTTATCATAATAGATTTTTTATAAACCTTTAACTAATAAAAAATTTCCTCAGCATTCCAAACCATTGATCAGTTTAATACTCTTAACTACTTTTACAAATATTTTCCTGTCAAAATGAACAACTACTGTGGAGAATGTATGCACTTTTAACTTCAAGCATAAGGTATGAACACCATGCATGGGCAGACATCAGACCAAGCTTCCCCTATTTTCTCTAACAGCAGCGTTCCCAGCTCTAACCTTCAAAACAATCCTCCACCGGGTTAGCATTTTAATCTCCTACACATCTCTATCCAAGATAACCAAACATGTGCAGTTCGATACTGTAAATCTACGACTGTCCAGAACAATTGGCATCTGAACCTATGTTCAGTCATAGAGACGTACAACATGGAAACAGACCCTTCGGTCCAAACCGTCCATGACGACCAGATCCCTTTTGTTTTCTTTCCTAGTAATTCACTACATATTAAACTGGTAAATTCAGGCATCAAAATAGGCTCTATAGCTCAATAGAATTCTGTTCAATTTCTCAACAACAGGTTAGATTCATATGGAACCTCAAAACAAGGAATTCTCCAAGGGGTTAAACAGAGCACATGGTGACAAAATCTTACCTCCTGTGTTTGTGTACTTCCATCATTTCCTCCCTGCTCTTCATTTTCATTCTCTTCTAGAGTTTTACCAGCAAACTTTTTCAACCAGTCATCATCTGACCACACTAGAAAGAGAGGGACACTATTTATGTTTCACTCAAAAGGAACATTTGAGATACATATTACATATTAAAATTACTAGGTCAGTCACAATATTCTGTTTTAATGTGCACTGAAATAAATCTCCTTTTCTCAATGTCAACAGGGAATTGCATTTTACATGTTTGTTCTCATTTATCCACAACACCAGCTGCACCTGTTGATAGCACTGTAGCAGGCTGCTCACCAGCAAAACTTCTGCTATCAGCCAAGAATAAGATACAGACAGGGCGTCTACTTTTACAAACAAACAGGCCACCTTTGTTTTTCCTTTCTTTGGAAAGAATTCTGAACTGTCAACTCGGAGATTTATCTCATTCACAACTCCATGCTTGATTCTCCCACCAGTTTATAGGACTACCCACAACATCAAGATGACCCAAACAATGTTTTCGGTGGCTGCAATGCATTATCTATTCCAGATCTCTGTGCAGCCCATGACACATTCAGAGCTGAAAAATGTGTTGCTGGAAATGTGCAGCAGGTCAGGCAGCATCCAAGGAGCAGGAGAATTGACGTTTTGGGCATAAGCCCTTCTTCAGGACACATTCAGCCCCAGCATTCTTCTCAAGACGTAGCTCTTCCATTTTCTAATTGAGTGGGACTGCTCTTGCTTGGTCCCACTCTGACATACCCAATCATAGCCACAGCATCTCTAGCAATGGATTCCCTCCATTAATCACACCACCCCTGTAAATCCTCAGTTCCCATCCAAATTTCAATGAGGAAACAGCTTCCATGATAATCCCATATAATGATTGCCACTGTCTCCACTTTAGATAGTATGCCTGACATCCATTTTGCACAACCCATGCCATCTCCTGCTGAAGTGGACAGTGACCTTAATGTCTAGTTCACTGGTCTGTTCTTTCAATCCGATACCCACAAAGGCTGCCTCCTTCCATCTCCATAACACTGCCTGTCTTTTACCTCCACCACAGACTATTTGCCACACCAATTTTCATCTGCACCCCTTTCGTAAATAGAAACAGGAAATGCTGCAGAAACTCAGCAGGTCTTGAACATCTGTGGAGAAAGAAGCAAAGTTAATGTTTCAAATCTATTTTGACTCTTCTTCAGAATTTCAGTTTGAAAACTGTATCAAATTATATTATAACCAAAGTCATGTCAATTTTGAAGCATTAACTTAATTTTTCTTTCTCCACAGATGCTGCTCGACCTGAGTTTCTCCAGCTCACTTTTTAAAACAAATTCAGCTTTCCAGCATCTGCAATACTTTGTTTTTAATTGCTTTTCTCTCTGACCTGACTCCCTATCTCCCAAATACCTCAGATTTAAAACTGCCATCATCATTTTTAAATGCCTGAACCTTTTGGTTTTTTTTTACCAAATCCTTTTGTGCCCTCTCCTTTCAGCCCACATGACTCTCCTTCCCTGACAAACACTTTTATTTATAACCTTGGAGCACTTTGTTTTCCTACATGAAGGGTTCTATGTAAATGCTAGCTGTTTTTGTTTGTAAACCATTATGAAACATTTATTCCCAGCACAATGGTTCTATAGCACACTGGTTGGGGTTGGTTAGCTCAGATGGCTGGTTCGTCACCAACAGCGTGGGTTCAGTTCCCACACCGATACCAGGAAGATCCTACCTTGTAGACCTCTCTCTCCTCACTTGCAATAAAGCAGTTCTCAGGTTAAACCATCATCAACAGTCTCTCTCTAATAAGGGAGCAACCCTATGGCCCTCTGGGACTATGACAACTTGACCTTTTACCTCAGTACAGTGGCAAAGGCAATCTTGTGAAGGTTTGCCTCTGTAACTAGCCAATGAATTTTCAGAAATGAATTCTGCTAAAGCCGCAAAACAGTCTTTGTTCTTTCATGAGCTGTGTGCATCGTTCACCAAGGCAAAAATTTGTTGGCCCTCCCTAAATGCCCTCAAATTGCATGGCCTGTAAAGGCATTTCAGAGGGCAATTAAAATTCAATCCATTGCTGTGGGTCTGGGGTCATATGTAGGCCAGACTGGGTAAGGACAGTAGGTTTGCTTCCCTAAAGGACATTAGTGAACCAGATAAATTTTTACAACAATCAATGATAGCTGTTGTGGATTCTAGCTTTACACTCCAAATTTATGAACCCAATTTAAAACCCTACTAGCTGCTGTGGTGGGATTCATGTCCATATCCTCTGAGCAGAAGTAATTGTAATGTAGGAATGGACTTGTCTCTGCAAACTTAGTCCTTGGTAACACAAACACTGATTAAAGGAATAATCACTCAATATATCAACATGATGTGAGAAGTTAATTGCCTTTATTCTATGGTACCCTGTAAAGAATGGGAGCCTGTAAATCAGCAACAGCTTACTTCCCAATATATTCAACATCTATTAAAACTTTTAGCTTTAATTCAGATTCACTTTTATTCACAATCAGTTCAAGTAAACAGTAAGAAGAAAATGCCCAATTCTTCTTTGTTTAATCACATCAGTTTTGTCTTTATCCTCCTGATTAAACTTGTCCTTCCCTCCTGAAGGAAGTAATTCCTCATGCAATTCCTTAAACGCTGCCAAGCATTTACTCAGTCAGCACGCGACTCAAGTGGCCATTATTTGCACACGTCCTTCACATTATTGATTTCTATTCAGCTGTTAGGACGTCAGTTCTACATAGTCTGTTCCTCACCTATTCTCCACATTAAGGCCGAAGATCGGTTCTGGGAGCTTCCTGATCTAGCTGAGCTGCATACAACTTAAGCCTCCCTGAGCCGATGCGCCAAAACCCAACTCCTTTTATTTCTCACCTGCTCTTGAGGATCCCTCTTTAATCCGCATGGGTTTTGCCAGATTTACTCGGATTGTCCTTCCAAAAAGTTCAGATTCATTCTAATTAATGGAAAAAAAAGAGATCAGCCACTATTCTTCATAGAACACACACATTTTATACAATGGTTCTTGGCAATGACAATCCAGACTATTTTGTATTTATGACATTTTAAATGTGTTTTCAAGAAAGCAACTCTATTTATTTGTTACAGAAGTCTGCCAGTTTTTATTATAAAAAGGTTCAGAGCTGCCAGGTTGCCTATTTGTTCTAGATCATTTGCCACTTACCATGTTATCAATGGCAGCTGCAGCGTCCTGAAAGAAAAAAATTAAAAAGGCTACAAATTGTCAATAAGCAGCAGAATCCATTATCATCCAGACACCTTCATACATCTAAAGGAAATATCTGAGAGTCATACTGGCGATACAATAGATATCTTAGATACCACCACTAAAACAAATCTCCATAGTGCTGTATACAGCTTTTATATATTAAAAAATAAAGCTTTTTGCTTCCTGTGGAGAGAGACAATGTGTGTTCATTTGTGAGGTGCGTGCCTCATTCAAAATCCACACCTTCCAAGTGTTGTCCCTGAACAACAATTACCAGCAGAGGCCCTGACTAATGATCTGCTCCTCAGAATGTGAAACTAAAAACATATTGTTGGCCCATTGTTATTCAAGATTCCATTTCATATAAATAGTCCAAAGTATTCAACAGAATGATTGGTAAAAAGAATTAGGACAACTAAATACCATGCTGGCCTTTCTACACATTTTACATGAACAGTGAATATAGATTAAGACAGGCTAATGAATGGCGTCACTTCGTCAAAGAGCAATACAATATTTGTCAGCTGACAGATCTTTCAACCACAGGATATATTTTAATATTTTCATTCAATCACCTCTAATTAAAACATTATTTAATTGGGGCCCTGTACCCAGAGGCAGGGACAAAAATGACAGAACCTAGTGGTCCCTGCCTTCCAACCTGAACACAATAGACCCTCTACAGCCAGTTATTGGGCCCTGGTATATCCTCCTGGCCCCAGCCCTTTATGAACTCTTTCTAATGCCCAAGTGGTATTTCATTACACTCCCACTGAGAATAAAAGGTTGGTTTTCTTCTCAGCTTTGGAAAAAAAAACAATCATCTCACCTCAGCATTTTCAAATTCAATGAATGCAAAACCTCTGTGTTTTTCTGTTTAAAGATACAAAAAGGATTTAGATTTTTAGCTATTTCATAATCACCACTGTGGTGTTACTCACACAAAAGCATTAAGCCTCAATAGTCATCACATGGAAGTAGCTCTCACTGTATTCGGAACGTCACACTGACTGGTTTGTTACCAGCTCTTAACAAGTGTTAAATTTAAACCTTTCCTTTTTAATAAAACATATTTACAGACAATTTTCAGTATAAGGATTTTGGGAAAGAGATTTTTATTTCGTAAAAACTCAGTATTTACTCAGTTTGCATGTATTCTGAATCTGTTCAATCAGTTGGAGGAATATTAAGTGAAGTATTTACCGGTTTCATAATCCAGTGGAATTTGAATGTCCATGATATCTCCAAATGGAATGAAAGCTGCATGAAGCACTTTCTCATCTACCTCTTCAGCAAGACCTCCTACAGGTGATAACACAAAACATACATTAAATATAACAGGATTTTCTGGGAGAACATCACCACTTTGACTAAGAGTCAAAAATTTGGAACTCCCTTCTTAACAGATACTGTGGGTGGACTGTGGTGCACTGGAAAAGCACAGCAGGTCAGTAGTATCCGAGGAGAATCGACGTTTTGGAAAAGAGCCTTTCATCTGATCTTCAGCATCTGCAATCCTCACTTTCTCCTAGATACTGTGGGTGTACTTACATCCCATGGGCAGCAGCAACTCAAGACGGTAGCTCACCACAATATTCAGAACGGCAATTAGGGATGGGTAACAAATGTTGGCCTTGGCATCAACATCAGATGGCACGATAGAATTAAAACAATTCAAGCAATGGAAAACCTATTCACTTCAATCACTAAGTCTGGCAGCATTCAATTGACAACAAACATCTTCTGGTTTTGTAGGTGTTTCCCTTGAACTAAGATTACTTTGACCGCAGAATACAATAGGATCCACACTCTCTATCAAACTCACTTCCCTTTTACCCTCAGTCTTTGCATTTCATTTATTTGCATTGAATGATTCTTCATTCTCAGTAACTTTAATCTCTATCCAAACTCACCTTGTCAATGCTTCTCTGACTGCCTGTGATTTCTCTCAATCACTCTTTCCACAGAAATTCCTTTTTATAGAACTCAGCTTTATTCCCCAATATTTTATTAATTTTAGAACAGAAAGTACTTGATCTTGAGTAGGGCAAGACTAATAAAGTGAAACTATATATACAGTATGTGAGATATGTTATCCAGTATTAAGAAAATTTTACCTAATTGCAGCATACATCATCCAAAAAAATGGAGATGCCTAGCTATTTCCTGTGTTTCTTGGAAACACACAATTGTCTATTTTCAACAATCTTGCCTGACACAGGAAACAGTATCAAACTCTCCACTGGTACAGAAGTGAGTGATTGCCTGATACCTTATCACATATTGTAACAATAATACAAATATGTCTTATGATGGTGCTTTCAAATGAATTTGAGTGCTCAACATTCAGACAATGAGAACTTTAAATGCTATATTCTTAAAACAATGTGATCAAAGGATAATTTCGCTTTTTAAAATTTTCAGTTTCATTGTAATTGACAAAGAACTGAATTCTGTTAAGCTTTAAAACAATATGGTGCCTGTTACATTCAATTCCTCCACATGAAGTGATTCATTTTGAAAAACAAAACTGAACAACATGCAATGCAATTGGAAAAGGTGTATGGCACATAGCACACTCTGAATAATTGCACATCTTCCAAAGTACATCTACTTGTCTATCAAAGAGCTTAGCAACTGTTTAAGAAATAAGCTGCATATCGAGTTCCCTTCATATTGAAATATAAAGAAGGTTTATTGTAGTACCATTTTATAAATAAATCTTACTTCGAATTTGCAGCAATTTTAGAGATCAGGTTTGAAGAGACTAAGTGCAATTCACTGCCCAACTTTTTGGAAGAAAATATTTCATTGACAAAATATGCCAGGGGACAGCAAGATAAGATTAGACATACAGAGGAACCTTAATTATCCGAATGAGATAGGTGGGCAGATCTTCATCTGGAAAATTGATTACTTGGTTAATTGATTTCCTCTGGGGCTCGGAGTTTTCTGTGAAGTCTACTCCCCGTTCAGGAGACTAGGCAGCAGCACACCACGCACAAGCCCTGTCCCCTCAACCACATCCACTCGCCCCAACCCCATGGGGTGGGGGGGGGGGGGCAGACTGCACACCAACTGGAAGACTGCTGCTGCCTTTGTGAGGTAAGTCTCCAAATAGCGCACACAACTTTTTGACAGATTCCACCTCTGCCCTGTGCAGAACAATGTTGGAGAGATTATCTGGGAAAGGGGGGGTTTAGGATTCACCCATGTAGAACTCCAGGGAAAGTGTGTGGGAGAGAACAGGAGGTCAGTCATTTAGAGACAGTGTCTGGACTGTTCAGGACTGTTCTCGGCAGCATTTCAGTGAGCCAAGTTCGTTTTTAATCATTGTACCTGTAAACAAAAGACGCGATCAGGGTTGACGCAGCTCTTTGACGTAATGTTTCTATCGGGACCTTGAGATCCCCTTCAGATAATCCGATATTCAGATATTGATATTCGGATAATCGAGGTTCCTCTGTATTAGGGTACACCACAGCTTTAGTTTAAAGTAAGCTGCGTACTATTCTAACACTCATGAATGGAGGCCTCGTTAGCTCTTGTCCAGATGCAGTTGTAGAATGTCTTACATCTAGATACGCCCCAAAGCCACAGTCATTTTTGACATAGAAGGCAGCTATCCTGTCCTTCAAGTTTTTGCCAGCTCTCCTTGGAGCAAAACATTCAACCACACTCCCTGACAGCCCTGCAAGTTCATTTCCTTCAAGTTGATCAACTTCCTTTCAAAACCATTGATCATCTCAGTTTGACCACCATCCTAGGCAGTAAATTAATGGCAAATCAATCACTACAAAAGTAAAGTTCTTTGTCACATTCTCTTTACATCTGTTGCCCTTAAACTATTCTGCACATTTATTATTTAATCCTTTGATATTCAAATATTTCCCGTTTCTGCTCCATTTGCTAACTGTGAAATATCTATCTAAGCTGCAATGATGAATGACCATTAAGGAAAGTCAGTTTCCAATTGCTCCTCTCTTCATGGAAATGCCTTATTTTTCCATTTCACTTCTTCTCACATGACGCAACCAAGATTAAATATTCAATTTGAGGCAAAAACCTGCATTCCACCATTCTATAACAAAATGTGTTAACACACATGGGCTGAGCTATTGGAGATAGAACCATTTAAAGATCGGAGAGGTTTTTTTTTCAAACACAATCCCTTTTAGATTTTATTTCCAAGTGTGTTTTTACAGACATTTATTACACTAAGAACTAAGGAATCTACCCACAAATCAAACAACATCCAACTGCCTCCAAATGACAATCAGGTCGAGTTACTTGATTTTACAGTGAGTTTATCAAGTCACTACATGACAGTGCAGTATAAATAGTAATTTTATCTGTCAAAAGACCACCACGTAAAGGCAGGCTGCACGTGAGTTGAGAGTTGAGAGTTCCAAAGCTTTAATTGCTGCTGTGAAGTCCCAAGCGACTGTGCTCCAGATCTAACAAGTGACAACACTTCAGGTACTTAACTCCTCCCTATCAACTCTCAAAGATCTCACCGAAGAATGGTGACAAATTTCAAACCTCGAAATAGTCACAGTGGAAAAGAGTTTTGAAACCACTGACCCAAGGAGTAAACTCCATAGCAGGAATTTATCTCAGGTTAAAAATATTCTCATTGGCTGGACAATCGTTTGTTGAATAGTCATTATAATAGTATCTTGGTTAGAGGGGGGAAAAAAACTGCTGATGTTGTAATCCAGAGTAGACAGGCAGGAGACTGGGAGTACACAACAAGCCAGGCAGCATCAGGAGAGACAGGCAGGAGGCTGGGAGTACACAGCAAGCCAGGCAGCATCAGGAGAGACAGGCAGGAGGCTGGGAGAACACAGCAAACCAGGCAGCATGAGGAGGTTAAGGCAGGAGGCTGGGAGAACACAGCAAGCCAGGCAGCATCAGGAGAGACAGGCAGGAGGCTGGGAGTACACAGCAAGCCAGGCAGCATCAGGAGAGACAGGCAGGAGGCTGGGAGTACACAGCAAGCCAGGCAGCATCAGGAGAGACAGGCAGGAGGCTGGGAGTACACAGCAAGCCAGGCAGCATCAGGAGAGACAGGCAGGAGGCTGGGAGTACACAGCAAGCCAGGCAGCATCAGGAGAGACAGGCAGGAGGCTGGGAGTACACAGCAAGCCAGGCAGCATCAGGAGAGACAGGCAGGAGGCTGGGAGAACGCAGCAAGGCAGGCAGCATCAGGAGGGACAGGCAGGAGGCTGGGGGAAACGCAGCAAGGCAGGCAGCATCAGGAGGGACAGGCAGGAGGCTGGGAGAACACAGCAAACCAGGCAGCTTTAGGAGGGACAGGCAGGAGGCTGGGAGAACACAGCAAGCCAGGCAGCATCAGGAGGGACAGGCAGGAGGCTGGGAGAACACAGCAAGCCAGGCAGCATCACGTGGAGAAGTCAATGTTTCGGGTGTCACCTCTCCACCTCCTGATGCTGCCTGGCTTGCTGTGTTCTTCCATTGTAATAATAACAGCAAATTATGTATAATTCTGGCCGAATTATATTTTGGCTTTATCAATATTTTAAAAGGACCGCATTAATTAAAACGGCTCGTTATTTTGCGCAATTCTACCTGATTGTTAAATGAATGCATTCTCAGATTGAGAAATGATAAATTATAAACGGAAAAATTGTTTAGAAGATGGTAATATTTAAAAGAAACAAACGAGAAGTCACATTCAGACGATCTTGCTCGCAAAGATGAGCTTTGTTCATTGTTCAGGGCTTTGGAACTTGCCCACCAGACTATTAAACACTAACAAATACCCCGTGGAGAATGTTATTTCACTGCGAAAGGACTCTAAAAGGAGATAAAGAGCGGCCGTGGCCCTTCCTTACTCACCCACGTACAGCACCCGCTTGGTCGACGCCATCTTCTCTTGAACTTTACCCTCTCAACTCCAGCCTTTGACCCTGACACTTGCTCAATGCTTGGTTTCTTTAACCAGTTCCTTTTCAAACATGAATTATACGAACTTGAAAATAACCGTGTCAATGAAGAGAAAAAAATAACACGCAAGCTAACTTTCTAAAGTGGACTAGACAGGGAAATGAAAACCATTTTGAAGCAATAGTCAGAGTGGGGTGAAGTAGATGCAGAAACATCAGAGCAGAGCCAGACATTAATCATATGGCCCCCTATAGACACTTCTAACCAAAACATGCCTGGGGGAGGTGCGGCTTGAAAATAAGCTTATGTTCTGTAATATTCCACAGTCCTCTCTCTACGGGATATATAGGAAAATTGCTGTTGACTCCAATTCAGACTTCCTGACCCGCTGCGCTTTTCCAGCAACACATTTTCAGCTCTGATCTCCAGCATCTGCAGACCTCACTTTCTCCTCCAGGTAAGAGTTACAGGCAATCAAGGAAGAAGAGTAGCCTGCTCCACTATTCAATATCATAGCTGATCTGATTTCAACCTCAACTCTACGTTCCTGCATATCCATCTATCTACCTGTTTTAAAATAGATCCTGCATCCATTGCCTTTTGAGAAAGAGAATTCCAAAGACTTACAATCGTCTGAAGGATTTATTTTCCTCATCTCTGTCTTAAATTGGCATCTGAAGAAGGGCTCATGCCCGAAACGTCGATTCTCCTGCTCCTTGGATGCTGCCTGTCCTGTTGCGCTTTTCCAGCAACACATTTTCCTCTGATCTCCAGCATCTGCAGTCCTCACTTTCCCCTCGAAGATTTTAACCTACTGCAAATCCTCTTGCAAGGATGCCTTCCTCGAAGATGCTCTCTTCCTCCCTCCACAAGGATTTCAGTGAGTCCCTCTCTCACTGCACACCCCAGGTCATCTCCTCTGCCATTCCTGAAGAAGGGCTCATGCCCGAAACGTCGATTCTCCTGCTCCTTGGATGCTGCCTGACTTGCTACGCTTTTCCAGCAACACATTTTCAGCTTAAATTGGCACCCTCCTATTTTTAAACTCTGAGCCCTAGTTCTAGATTCTTCCACAAAGTTGTACTCCAGTCACTGGAGTTAATCCATTCAAGATTTTAAAAATTTCCCCAAGCATTATTCAATTAAATCTTTAATGAGTTTTATTTCTGCATCGTAACAATTCCACACTTTCAAACTTTATACTAAAATTACTTGCAAGGGAAGGCTAGCGAGTTGGCTGGATGGCTAGTTTGCAAAGCAGCCTTAGGCCAACAGTTTGTGTTCAATTTCTGCCCTCACCTGAGATGTGATGACCCTAAGGTTAAACCATCACCAGTCTTCTTTCTCTGATGAGGTTAAAAATCACACACCAGGTTATAGTCCAACAGGTTTATTTGGAAGCACTAGCTTTCGAGGCACTGCCTCTTCATCGGGTGACAACCAAATAAACCTGTTGGACTATAACCTGGTGTTGTGTGATTTTTAACTTTGTACACACCAATCCAACACCAGCACCTCCACATCATTTTTGAATGAGAGAATAAAACTATGGTTACTTTACCTTATATCTGTTTCTGTCAGCGTTGTGTACTGGTTTCACTATAAAATATCTTTTGTCAGGTTCCTTCTCATTCAGTTCCTTTCTCAACTGGGTATTCCATAAAACCTTCGACACTGAAAATCAAGCTTCTGACCTCTTTTCTGCAGTGTTCCATGACTGGAACTTGTACATGAACCAAACTTAATGCAGGACATTAGTGACAGCCTTGGATTTATAATTTGATTTGGCAATAAAATACAGCAATATATTTATTTTTGCTTCACTGTAAATTGGTAATTAGCTCAAGTTTATTTTCAATTTCCTCAACCTTTAGCTATTTTTACACCTTTCATAGGGGAGGCATGGTGTTCCAGTTTCCTTTCAATATGTGGAATCTTGCAATTATCAACATATTTATAGAGATTGCAATTACAGCAGTTGTATCCTCTGGCTACTTCCTTCAATTGCCCCAATCAGTTTGTTACCATCCGCAAATCTAATTGAAAAGCAAAACAAGCTGAAAATGTTGAATGGCCTACTTTTATTCCCCAATTCCCAATGTACATTACCTTCCGTATAAAAAAAATTATCAATATCGTTCGGAAGTTGAGGTTGAACCAAATAGACAATGAGGGTCTCAGGTTCAATCACTAACCTACACTTGAGTGGATTTTATTAGGAACTACAATCAGGATCACAAACTTTCAGTCAGAGAAGGGAGAGATACCCAGTGACATCTGCAAAGTGTGCATACATGAAAGTGGACATGGACAGCACTGGGCCTCCATATGATGTTGAATAGCTAATATATTGAATGCTCAATGGAGACACTTGGACAAAACACCAGTTGGCATCTGATTGCTTCGAAACAATATTCCAAAGAGAACCTCTTCAGGAATGGGATTAAAAAGTAGGAAGAAATATCAAGTTTATTCTTATAGATCTCAAACCTAAATTTGTTTGAACGGATTTGTGATCAATCGTTATGATTTGATTAATATATTCTCTTAGCACTTCCCTAATGCTGGAAACTCTTCTATTTATAGATATGGGCGATATATAACAGTTTTATTAAATGAAAAACAAATTCAGTTTCATAAACTGGAATTATCCATTTCCAGATGTGTTGTGGTTCTGTTCGCCGAGCTGGGAATTTGTGTTCCAGACATTTCGACCCCTGTCTAGGTGACATCCTCAGTGCTCGGGAGCCTCCTGTGAAGCGCTTCTATGATGTTTTCTCCAGCATTTATAGTGGTTTGAATCTGCCGCTTTCGGTTGTCAGTTCCAGCTGTCCGCTGCAGTGATCGGTATGTTGGGTCCAGGTCAATGTGCTTATTGATTGAATCTGTGGATGAATGCCATGCCTCTAGGAATTCCCTGGCTGTTCTGTTTGGCTTGTCCTATAATAATAGTGTTGTCCCAGTCGAATTCATGTTGCTTGTCATCTGCGTGTGTGGCTACGAAGGATAGCTGGTCGTGTCGTTTCGTGGCTAGTTGGTGTTCATGGATGTGGATCGTTAGCGGTCATCCTGTTTGTCCTATGTAGTGTTTTGTGCAGTCCTTGCATG
>NC_057736.1:13299297-13323674 GCF_004010195.1 Chiloscyllium plagiosum
CATCTCTGGGCTCATAGCAGAAGCGGTAATGCAAAGATTAGAACAAAACAGTCTTAGTGCAAATTCAACCCAAACTCTGGGTCAGATATGTGGATGACACCTTTGTAATCATTAAAAACACAGAAATAGAGAACATACACCGGATCATCAACACCACACTCACAGGAATCCGATTCACTAGAGAGGAAGAAAAGGATAACCAACTCCCATTCCTAGACGTGATGGTACAGGAGAACACCGAACGGAGAATTCACCACAAAGGTATACAGGAAAGCCACACACACAGACCAAGTCCTGAACTACGAAAGCAACCACCCCGACACACACAAAAGAAGTTGCATCAAGACACTATTCAAAAGGGCCACAACACACTGCAGTACACCAGAACTGCAAAAAGAGGAAGAAGAACACCGATACAATGTATTCCCCAAAATCGGATACCCGTGCAATTTCATCAACAGATGTCTAAGGGAAAGGCAACGGAATGAGGACATGCCGCAACCCAAAGGACGAGCCACACTACCATACAAGAGCATTTCCGAACTGACAGGCAGACTACTGCGACCACTAGGACTCAAAGCACACAAACCAACAGCCACTCTCAGACAACTCACCAGAACGAAGGACCCGATACCCAGCATGAGCAAAACCAATGTCGTGTACAAAATCCCATGCAAGGACTGCACAAAACACTACACAGGACAAATAGAAAGACAGCTAACGATCCGCATCCATGAACACCAACTAGCCACGAAACGACACGACCAGCTATCCTTAGTAGCCACACACGCAGATGACAAGCAACATGAATTCGACTGGGACAACACTACTTTAATAGAACAAGCCAAACAGAGAACAGCCAGGGAATTCCTAGAGGGATGGCACTCATCCACAGATTCAATCAATAAGCACATCAACCTGGACCCAATATACTGATCACTGCAACGGACAGCTGGAACTGACAACCGAAAGCGGCAGATTCAAACCACTATAAATGCTGGAGGAAACATCACAGAAGTGCTTCAGAGGAGGTTCCCAAGCACTGAGGATGTCACCTAGACAGGGGACGAAACGTCTGGAACACAAATTCCCAGCTCGGCGAACAGAACCACAACAACAAGCACCCGAGCTACAAATCTTCTCACAAACTTTGAATTTCCAGATTTGTTCAGTAGGTCACAGTTCTGACCCATCAGGACTCCATGATTTATATTTTCACAATTTCCCCATGTCATTTATACACAAGGCCTGTAATCCTATGTTAACTTTGCAGGTTATGGCACATAATCAGAAAATAAAATCAATCCTTAGTTACAGTACCTAAATTGCATGAAAAAAATGCCTGACACCACCACATGAAATGCACTTTTTACGCTCATGGATCATGAAACTAGGTTGCATCCTGATATTGGAACAGTAAGACATCCAGAGAAGACAGAATTAACTTTGTGTTCCTTAAGTCAAGAAGCATTTTGTTAAGCCTAAAATGATACATTTTCAAGACAAGCTTTTGTTGATTTTGAGTTTTATCACTTTAGAATTTCTTGAGCAATTTGCTCTGAAAACTGTCTTCTATGTCACTAAGGGAAATTTGCTCCACAATGCAAAAAATTGCCTTGAAATTTAACCTTATTTTACTAGCTATCTGTAAAGGTTTAGAAGATAGGATTGTTGATTTGACTATTATAGAAAAATGGACTTTTTAAGCTAAAACGAGCATATTATGTATGTTTCCAGTCATTTGTTTGGAACAATTATTCATAATGTAAAATGTTTAAATTCTAATGTCAAAGGAATGGGCTGATCTGTATGATTGATGCCAAATCGGCCTTAAAATGAAATCCTGATTAATATTTGTGCTGTTAATTAATGTTGCTGGCTGTAGCTGCTGTATTCCTGTTTGATTTGTATCATGAAAGGTTTCCAGATTTTCTTATGACATCAAGTGGAAGCAAAGACAAAACTGGCAAATCCATGCATTATACCATGTTTGAATACAATGTTTATTTCAAGTGAAGCAGAAATGATCATTCAAAAGAAACTGTTACACTTTCACATTTGCTTGTCTTATATTCTCTCCTCCAAACTGAAGTGAATCTTCTCTTCTGAGACCAGTATTCTCAGTTTTCTAAACAACTATCAGGAGATGCACATTGATTCAGTTACATTTTTTCCCATTTGGAAAGTATTCACACAGTATTTTGTCTAACCATGGCGACAACACAGACTTCCCCATTATTGATGGAGAAACAGTATCATCACCTAGTTTTGAACTTAAGTATCCCGATGTCAGTTCACAGCCATGAAATATTTGTAACATTTTTATTAGAAGATTTCCTTTCAGCTCGGAGGAAATTGACCAAATTGAAAATGAGGGTGGAACAATAGTCGACTTGTATGATGGTGACAGACCCACTGATGTTGTGCAAGGCCAGAGCCCTGGAGTTCCTATCTGGTATCCACTGCTACTTCAATGAGAAACTGCAAATGTGTCAAGGTATTATCAGCATTCTATCATTATTTTAAAATAATTATTGTTTACTTCTGAAGTTCCACTTCCCTAATTTAAATAGTCAACTAAACTACAAAACCTAACAAATAAAACATATGTGAAAAGATCAAATCAAAGTGCAAATGATGACAACTGACACACTGTAGTGAAAGAGTTTTCTTTATTGGTTTCTCCCTTCCCCAATCAGAAACACACTTTTCCAGATTTAGGCAAACTTGAGTTTTAAAAATTAAAACACACCTTAATGATAAAAACTCAACTGCAAAATAAAATCTCGCTCCATTCTCATACCCTTAACCTTTTATTTCCTGTCCTTTAAAGAGAAGGAAAAAATAAATAAATCTATCCTGGCCACAGATATCCATTTTCAAAACAAAACAAGTTCTAAATCAAAGTGGTGCCCTGCTTGATAATTTTATAGTTGATTTATCAAAATATATTTCTTTTAAATTCTTAAGGTACATTTAAAATGTTTCAGGATCTGGTTATTTGAAATTTTGCAATGTTTTTTGTTTTTTTCTCAAAGCTAAGCACTATCCACGCATCCAGTCTGAATATATCTGAATCAAAACTTGTGGAATCCTTGGTTGTTGGCAATCTGCAAAGAAAAAAGTAAAACATTTCATTATCTGGCTCCTCTCCAACTGGAACTTTCCAATGACTGAATCTCCGATAGCTCCCCAACCCCACGTATCGTTGTTACTATATAAAAATACCCATGTTGTCAGTTAGAAGTGACTGCAAAAGAATTGTCTGCAAATTGAAGTACTTTTCCTTCAGTATTTGCAGTGAAAAAATCAAATGGTTCAAAGGTTGAAGCCTCAACATATTGCACTGTAAGTCAACAAGTTTTTATTTCATACTGACTAATTATCACAAACTGCAATAGGTAACCAGCATTATTGATTTACCAGAACCACCTTGCTGTGTGTCATATAACAGGAATATTACTGGAACTTAAAACTACAGTTCAAACAATGTTACTATTTTAAAATTAATAAAACTGATTGAATCCAAAGTAAAATACCAACTAGCAAACCAGTTAGTGAGTTTTAAGAAGATTTGTAGCTCAGGTTGAGGTTCTGGATGTAGGTTTGATCGCTGAGCTGAAAGGTTCATTTCCAGGCATTTTGTCACCCTAAGTAACATCTTCAGTGGGCCTCTGGGCGAAGCACTGTTGATAATTCCTGCTTTCTATTTATATGTTTGGGTTTCTTTGGGTTGGTGATGTCATTTCCTGTGGTGACATCATTTCCTGTAGTGATGTAATTTCCCATTTTTTTCTCAGGGGGTAGTAGATGGGGTCTAACTCTACATGTTTGTTGATCTATCCCTTTGGACAGACATCAACACTTCCCATTCTGCACTCCAATCCTCCAACCAAAGTGTGTTGCTGGAAAAGCGCAGCGGGCATCTGCAGACCTCACTTTCTCCTCCAACCAAAGTGGACAACCTCCCACTTATTATAGTCTAACTGCCATTTCTTGATCGCTTACTCTGCAAAACTCCTTGCAGCCTCTTTGAAACCTCCTCAAACTCACATTTTTAGTTTGACATCCACAAAAACTTGGAAATTAATGCATTATTGCATTAATGTAACACAGCAATCTGCTGGAGTGAAGATTAATGTAAAGTAGAAATTTAATATCTTTGTCGTGCTCAGGAAATTCACCTGAAATGAGTAGCAGAAATTCAACAGCACTAAACAATCCTTAATTGCACTTACTTCTAACAAAACTAAAAATGTTTTTATCATTGCTACTGCAAATGTCTGTCTTCACCAATAACCTACTGGCTACTTTGATAGCAGGTTCTAATGTCTCACAACTCAGTACTGATCCCTTTTGTGACAACCATGTTTATTTAACTGTATGAGTATTTGTGGTCAAGTCTTACTTGTCCTTGCACAACCATAAGCCATATGACTTGTTTTACCATGAACTCATTTTCCTTGGGAACATCCAGACTTCGTTTCCATCAAGATGGTTTTAAAACCATTCTATTTTGTCATAACCCTGCTTTCTAGGACAATCCTTGTCCAGCTTCCTAAACAAAGCTCTTGAAATCTGAGACTAGAATTAAATCCTTGGTGACTTTGATTTGTCTGATGAGTTAAATCTAATAATATTATAGTCACTTTTGCACAAATAATCCCCCTGAGGTCTAATACTGTATAAAGTAACCAATCACCATTAGTACACTGTTGTTAGAAGAATTGTCCTCCAATGAATCTGGAAATACTCCACATTTCTCAGAAGTATTTAAAAAATACTTTTGTTCGAGAAATTGTCACAAATTCTTCAGCAAAAGGAAAACATAACCTAGATTCTGACCCTGCTGGAAACAGTTTGTATAAATCAGCAATGAAAAACAAATACTGATCCAAGTAAAACTTTAATCCGATCACTTTATTTGTTGGAGTTCCCTTCCTCTTTCACAGGCACTTGTGATATATATTTTTTGATGATATTGGACAAACTCTCATGTCACTTTTCTGGTTGGGTTCAAAACTCCCATGTCACTTTTCTGTTCCTATAGTTTTGCTTAGTTCTCCAGGAACTATGGTCCCCTTGTCCTGAAGGCTAGAAAAAATATCAGTCATAGGCACAGAGTCATAGAGCATGAAAACAGACTCCACCCTCTTGATCTGACCTACCTGTCCATCTTCCTTCCCACCAATCCACTCCACACTTTCCACTGACTGATCACAAACACCTACCTTTGCCCACCTATTGCCATCCCACTTACCTTTCCCCTAGCCCAACCCCATTTATTTTTCAGCCCTTCCCCTTCACCTTCTGATGAAACGTTTTGCGTAAAATATCAACTCCCTTGCTCCTCAATGTTGCCTGACCTGCTATGTTTCCAACTACACACTTTATAGATTCGAACAGACTCTTCCATCCAACTAATCCATGCCAATTATGTTTCTAAACCAAACTCGTCCCAATTACCTGCATTTGGCCCATATCCCTCCAAAGCCTTCCTATTCATGAACTTATCCAAATATCTTTTAAATGTTATAATTGTATCTACATCCACCACTTCCTCTGGCAGTTCATTCCACACATGAACTACTGTGTTAAAAAAAAAGGTGCCTCTCATGTCCTTTTTAAATCATTCTCCTCTTATCTTAAAAATATGTCCCCCGGGTTTGAATTTCCCCACCCTAGGGAAAAGACTGCAGTGAAAAAGGTCCCAGCCCAACCAACCTCCCCTTATAACTCAAACCTTCCATTCCTGGCAATATCCTGCTAAATCTTTTCTGAACCCTCTCCAATTTAATAATATCCATCCTAAAGTAGGATGAGCAGAACCGCACACAGTACTCCAGAAGATACCTCACTAACATTCTGTACAACCTCTAAATGACATTTCATATCTTGTACTCAAAAGATCTGAACAATGAAGGTAAGTGTGCTAAACACCTTAACCACCTTGTCTACCTGTGACAGAAATTTCAAATAATTATTTACCTGAACCCCTAGGTCTCTCTGTTCTACCACAAATTGTACAAGTCTTGCCTATGTTTGTTTTACCAAAATATAATACATCACATTTATCCAAATTAAACTCCATCTGCCAATCCTCAACCCATTGCCCAACTGATCAAGATCTCTGTAATCTTAGATAATCTTTGTCATTGTCCACTATTCTATCAATTTTGGTGTCATCCACAAACTTACTAACTATGCCTCCTATATTCTCATCCAAATCATTTATATAAATGAGAAAGAAAAGTGGGCCCAATAACGAACGCTGTGGAACACCACTGGGTCACAGGCCACCAGTTCAAAAAAACAACCATCCACCACCACTCTCTATCTCTTACCATCAAGTCAATTTGTATTCAACTGGCAAGCTCATCCTGAATCCCATGTGATCTATGGGAACCCCTCCACCAATTAAATTAGTCAACAAAAAACTGACCTATATTGGAGGTCAATCAATGATTCAAACTCTTACCATTGCACATCTCATTCCCAAATTAGGATGTAGCTACAACCACAGCTGCCTTCTGGGCAGCCTCTTTCTTGGCTTGATGGGCTTGTAGTACGGCCACAGCTTCTTCAACCTGCAGAAGACAGATTGCATATACACACAAATCACAACTCGCTATACAACGTGTACAGCATTCCATGAAATGGGGCAGCATGGCACGGTGGCTCAGTGGTTAGCACTAATAGCGCCAGGGACCCGGGTTCAATTCCAGCCAATGGCAACTGTGTGTGTGGAGTTTGCACATTCTCCCCGTGCCTGTGTGGTTTCCTCCAAGTGCTCCGGTTCCCTCCCGCAATCCAAAGATGTGCAGGTTAGGTGAAGTGGCCATGCTAAATTGCCCACAGTGTTCAGGGGAGTGTAGGTTAACTGCATTAGACACGAGAAATGTAGAGTAATAGGGTAAGGATACTCTTTGGAGGGTCAGTGTGGACTTGTTGGGTCCAATGGCCTGTTTCCACACTGTAGGCATTCTATGATTCTAAGTAATATTTCTCAATATTTTAATAAAAGTTGTTAGATATCTTTCTTTGAAATTTCACTTGCATGAAAAAGATCAAGTCTTCAAAAAGTCTAAACTAGTGAATTATTGCTAGGCACCCAGC
Source organism: Chiloscyllium plagiosum (assembly GCF_004010195.1). NCBI lineage: Eukaryota > Metazoa > Chordata > Chondrichthyes > Orectolobiformes > Hemiscylliidae > Chiloscyllium > Chiloscyllium plagiosum. The sequence goes on from NC_057736.1 coordinate 13,306,414, forward strand.
CTGTACTGGGCTTTCACATCCAAATACCCCTGCATGTCCTGGAAAACCTAACCATGTATAAATTTTATTTGTTGTGTGGAAAAATCACCCTCAGATTCTGCTATTGTCAATGGACCAGCCCATAATTAGAAAGGAGGATCTGAAAATGAGCCTCCACAGGAACAAGCAAATTGTGAGGCAGCTTTAAAATCCAGAGAGATGGGTGTATTTTTTGCTGAAAACCATTTTTATCTCAGCCCAGGCAATGTCCTATTATCTTTAAAATTATAGCAGTCATTTGGATATTAAAGCGAGTCTTTACCAACAGCCACATAATAATTAATCTGAATCAGTATACCTTTGACCGGAGTGATTCTGGGGACTCCAACATGTGTAGCAGCTCGGAGTTATCTATCTCTAGGAGCATTCCAGTGATCTTTCCAGCCAAGGAAGGGTGCATACTCTGGATCAAGGGGAATAGACGTTCACCTGAAAATGGAACAGAACAGGATAGGTCTGTCACTGAATTGAATTCAACAGCAGATAATTGAGAAGTCAATGCATGCTTACCAATCACTTTGCATTTGTATTAAATAATCCAGCACTTTTGATTTCCAATGATGTCTCAATATTTGACAACTCAAAACCATACCTAATACTTGGTTAATTTTTATTGCAGCCACATGGCAGATGGGCTTCAGATTTCACTTACCCAGCATCTGCTTCTGTTCCTGAGGAGGGGCTGCAGCAAGCATGGAGGCAGTCAGAGGTTCCTGTCCTTGTACAAGCACTGCAGATTGAGAGGGCTTAAAAATCACAGTAATTAATAAGCTAAATGGTTTCTCTCTTTCCCCCCACCACCAAGAGCATTCCATTACCAAACGTTAGACAAGGCACAATAGCCAACTTCCATACGAGAACTCTTGCAACAGTTAGTATGAGTGTTTACTAGACTAATTTATTTTTAAATTCATTTATGGGAATGTGGGCCTACATTTATTGCCCTTCCCAAATTTCTGCTGAGAAGGTAGTGACATGGATAAACTTTCCCCCAGTTTTCCTAATACACCAGGGTTACATCTGTTGGTTATCCTTGGTAGGTAGCAGTTAAGATAACATCTACTTCCTGAAGATTGGCACATTTTGCCAACAAGATTATGTTGGCCAGCTGCCTTCCTGAACTACTGCAGTCCATCTACTTTGCATCTATCTATAATGCCATTAGGCAGGGATTTCTAAGATTTAAACCAGGCAACACTGAAGGAATAGCAATATACTTTCAAGTCAGAATGTTGAGTGGCTTGGAGGGTAATTTTGCAAGTGGTGGTATTGCTATGTATCTGCTGCTCTCATCTTTTTAGATATTAGTGGCTGTAGGTTTGGAAGTTATGTGCACCAAGCCTTGGTGAATTTCTGTGGCGCATTTTATAGATGGTACACTGGGCGTCAGTGATGCAGGAAGTAAATATTTGTGAATGTGGCATCAGTCAAGCAGGCTTCTTTATTGTGAATGGTGTCAAGCTTGTTGGAGCTGCAGTCACCCAGGCAAGTGGGGAGAATTCCAACGCACTCCTGATTTATGCCTTGTAGATAGAGAGATGATTTTCGGAAGGGAAGAGAAGACTTGCTCACGACATGATGCCAGATCTCTGACCTGCTCTTGTAGCCACAGTGCTAATATTGCTAGTCCTGTTTAGTTTCAATGGTAACCTCCAGGATGTTGACAGTGGCGGATTCAGTGATAGTAATGGCATTGAATGCCTTGGGGGATGGCTAGATAGTCACCGTTTGGCCCTTGCATGGCATGAATCTTGCTTGCCACATCAGTCCAAACCTGGATACTGCCTCAGTATCCTCAGTATTGCTGCTTTTAGGCATGGATTGCTTCATCGCAAATGGTGAACACTAAAGTCAGAAGCAAACATCCTCACTTCTGACCTTGAGGAGGAGGGAAGGTCAATGATGAAGCTGAAGATGGTAAGACCAAGGACACTACCCTGAAGAATGCCTGCAGAGATGTCCTGAAGCTGAGCTATTCGAGATCCAGCAACCACAACCAACTTCCTTCTGCCAGACAGGACTTCAACCAGTGGAGAAACTTCCCCAGACTCCTATCCATTCTAGTTTTGCTAGGGACCCTTGATGCCACAGTCAGTCAAACGTGATACTGCTGTCAAGGGCAGTCACTCTCACCTCACCTCTGGACTTCAGCTTTATTGTCCATGTTTGAAGTAAGGCTGTAATGAAAACAGGAGCAGGGTGATTCTGGTGGAACCCAAATTGAGTGTCAGTGAGCAGGTTATTGCTATGCAAGTGCTGCTTGATAGCAGTGTTGATTACCTCTTCCATAATTTTTCTAATGGTCAGAGTAGACTGATTGGCAGTAAGTGGCCTGGTTGGATTTGTCCTGATGACGGTCAGAATATGGGTCCAGAGTGTGGTGCTGGAAAAGCACAGGAGGTCAGGGAGCATGCAAAGAGCAGGAGAATCTATGTTTCGGGCATAAGCCCTTCATCAGGAATGAAGCTTGTGGGCGAGGGGGCTGAGAGATAAATGGGAGAGGGGTGGTTTTGGCCCTTCTTGCTGAAGATTTATGCAAATTAATGAGCCTTATCTTTTGCAGTAATGTACTCAACTCTCCAATCATGGAGCAAAAACATGTTTGAGGAGCTCTCTTCTTCAGTGAATTGTTTAATTATCCACCACCATTCACAGCTAGATTTCGCAGGATTGCAGAGCTTAAATCTGATCCATTGGTTATGAAATCACTTAATACTTTCTATCAATTGCTGTGGGTTTCCTCCGGGTGCTCCAGTTTCCTCCCACAGTCCAAAAATGTGCAGAATTAGGTGAATTGGCCATGTTAAATTGCCCGTAGTGTTAGGTGAAGGGGTAAATGTAGGGGAATGGGTTTGGGTGGGTTGCTCTTCGGAGGGTCGATGTGGACTTGTTGGGCCGAAGGGCCTGTTTCCACACTATAAGTAATCTAATCTAATCTAATCTAATCATATTGTTTGGCTTGCAAGTTTTGTAGCTTCACCAGGTTAGCACCTTATTAGTGACCAAATGCAAAAAAATTATACTAGTTCAGTTTATCATGTACTCAATTCAGGTAATATTCCATCAATAACTGAATGGAAATTTCATAAACTTACAGTACCTGTTGTACGGCCATTTGAGGTTGTACTACTGATTGCTGTGGGTTGCGAACAGTGGGAGCGTACTTATAAGGTGGAACACCCCTTGGTGTCGGGCCAGCAATTCCAGGACGATGAGCCAGATTCTGAGTCGTTGATAATCCTAAAATACCAAGGCATAATTGAGATTTTCATAACAAGAAGTTGAACAAAAAGATCATTATTTATCATTAAATTGAACAAATCATCTCAATTCAAGGAATGTTGTTTCCATAATAGGTAATCAATACACCAGTAAAATGATTGAAATCAGATGACTATTGCCAGGCTTATGAAAAGCCATCTCCTATTACCTTGGAAGAACCCTGGAAAAATATAAAGCATGGAGTCCTTGACTGATTTTTCATATTTAGACTACTACTGTCAAGGCAGAGATTAAGTAACTCAAGAGAGCCCTGAGCTCAAATTTAGAATGTTAATGTTTTCTATAGCTCAATTCCATATAAAGAAACCCTGAAATTTTCCCCCATTTTGCTCTGAATGTGCCCATTTCAACTAGATATTGTACCTCATTAAGTGGTAATTTGTTAACAATAACTGTAGTACTTTCAGCTGCAAAGTTGACATCACCTGAGTCAGAATATCAAGAGTCCATAGCTTCACTCCAAAATCTTCAACACATTAATATAGGCTAACATTGCCAAAGGAGCACACACACTGTCAGAAGTGCCTGGTTTTAGGTGAGATTTTAAACTGAGATCTTGTGGTGGATATAAACGATCCAATTAATTTGTTTGAAGAACTTGTGCCAGAATTGTGTCTGAATTCATTGAAACATGTATCCTCAACCAACATCATTGGACAATACTACCTGGTCATTTATCTCCATTCTGTTTGTGGGACTTCACGAAGTGTAAGTGGGCTGCCACACATGCCTGCATTATAGCAGTGACTTAGCTTTAAATGTACTGATCAGACAGCATTTGGTAGACCATAAGCGCCTGCAAGTTGTTGTTTCCTTCTAGAGGGACATCAGTACCAAGTCTAATACTTCATTCACAGGATATAGGCATCACTGACTAGACCAGTATTTATTACCTTTCTCTAATTGCCAAGAAGATAGTTGAGAGTCAACCACATTGCTGTGGGTCTGGAATCACATGTAGGCCAGACCAGGTAAGGATGGCAGGTTCCTTCCCTAAAGGATATTAGTGAACCAGATGGGTTTTTCCAACAATCGACAATGGATTCATGGTCATCATTAGATTCTTAATTCCAGATTTTTATTGAATTCAAATTCTACCATCAGCCATGGTGGGATTCGAAGCCAGGTCCTCAGAACATTTCCTGGGTCTCTAGATTAATAGTCCAGCAATAATACCACTGGGGCATCGTCTCCCAGATCCCATACTGACAATCAGGGCTGGAATTTCATCCCCATTCAAGGCTGAAATTTGCACCACCAGCCAACATCATCTCAATTTCAAGCCTGTGTCCTGGAGGGAGGGAACATCGGTGCTGCAAGATCTAACTGCCCCCAATGTGACAGGTAACCACATGAGATAGGTAAATGTCCACTTAAGCCAATTAAAGAGGACCAGTGGAATTTTCCACTCAGTATGCCACATTCCTGAGACATTAGGGATGAAGCCAGTCACTTGGAGCCAGCACACCAGAGACTTTGAAACTCTTCCTGTGGAGGGGCACTCCTATAAAATGCTGACACATATGCTGAGGCAGCAACAATATATAATCTAAAATTTTTAAAGATTACAAAGACAGAACTTCAAGATGAGGACAGTCCACTCTCACTTAACTGCAGGATGTTAAAATTATTTCTTGTTTGATAGGATGTGGGCATCACTGGCAAGATCAATATTTATTGCCCACTCACAACTGACCTTGAGAAGACGGTGAGCAGTCTTCTTGAACTGGTATGGACTACAGTGACAATGTAAGAATTACAATATCGTTCCAAGTCAAGATGTTATGTGGATTGCAGAAGACCCTTGCGGTCATGTTGTTCCCATATGTCTACTACTCGTACCCTTCTAAGCAGTAGAAGCCGCAGGTTTAAGAAAGAAACTTACTCCAGTATATCTTGTACATGACACACACTGCATGACACCTCCACTTGGCCCTGATATAAGGATTCTGACCCAAGATCCAAAATTATGCCCTTAATGTCAAATATTTGCACTTTTGATATAATTCACTGGACAGCCAGCAGGAGAAAGAACAAAGACTGAAATCGGCAATCTTTCCACAACCAAGAATAACATGTTTTTTGCTGTTAGGATGGTTCACTTCCTCCAAAGAGGGTATCAGAGGAAATAACACTAGGACTTCCTGTAGTTGGTTTAAAAATTCATATACAAGAAACCAGCCCTATCAGAATCATAACTTGTTAAACAGGAACATCAACACACACTGATAAATCAGGGGGGAAAGTGTGCACTGCAGATGCTGGAGATCAGATTAAAAGGGTGTGGTGCTGGAAAAGCACAGCCGGTCAGGCAGCATCTGAGGCCTGGATGAAGAGCTTATGTTCCTTGGATGTTGCCTGACCAGCTGTACTTTTCCAGCACCACACTCTTTGACAATGATAAATCAGTTAATATAAAGGGGAGGAACTTTACAATTCTTTAATTAGATATAAATTTAAAAGAACAGACGCTACATTTGCTTTGAGACTTATTCCGAAATTTCCAAAAACGTGATTCTAGTTTATTAGGAAGGAATGCAAGTAAAATTTAATGTTATTTAAAATAAATTATCTTCTGAATGTAATAGATATGAGAGGCTCTTCACCTACTATTCAACCATTTTCATGAATGCATTCCTCAACTGCCAGTATAATCTTTTTTCGGGTTATTTGAAGATGTATTAATACGACAAAATGCTTCATTCAGCAAACTCTCACCCATTCTCTGTGCACCAGGAATACCTCGAGGACCCTGAGTATTTCCTGTTGGCGTTAGGTGCCGCAGAGAAGGCCGAGGACCTCCCTGACGAAGGGCATTTGGCATGGCTTGGAACCCTGTTGAAGAAAAGAACAGATTCTGAAACCAATCAAATAATTACTTTTTAAAAATATGTTTTTTGCTTCTGAAACTAAGCACAAAATTTCCCAAATGAAAGTTAATGTTTCACGTGGATGACCTATATGCCTCATTCCACAGATTCTGTTGAGAATTTCCAATTTCCTGTTTTCCCCCCAATTTCCAGCATGCACAGTTTTTGTTGCTGCATTACTGCAACTTGTAATTGAATTCAGATCTGTCCTGTAAAATTTGCATCTACTTAAAATGTTGTATTTTTAAGAATGACTTTTTATAAGATTGCTTTCTTACACTATACTACCCTAATGTGAGCACTGCAACAAACAGGTCGTGCACAACCAGTGCTACTTTTAAAATGCGAACATGAGCAACCATATAGTGGTCGTAAAGGATACAAAAAACAACAGGCTACATACATCAAAGGAAAATTACAGGGGATATTGCTTAAAACCTGAGAAAGAGTACGAGGTTACATTTATATTTGTGACTTGAGCGTGCTGTCAATAATCCATTATACTCGTACACAAGTCACAAATTCAAAATTTCAAATCAAAAATCTACATAAACATACAATATTATAGACTGTTCTTATGTACATATTAGGTATAGTTAGTAAGTTTGCAAATTACACCAATATTGGAGGTGTAGTGGACAGCGAAGGTTACCTCAGATTACAACAGGATCTTGATCAGATGGGCCAATGGGCTGAGAAGTGGCAGATGGAGTTTAATTCAGATAAATGCGAGGTGTTGCATTTTGGGAAAGCAAATCTTAGCAGGACTTATACACTTAATGGTAAGGCCCTAGGGAGTGTTGCTGAACAAAGAGACCTTGAAGTGCAGATTCATAACTCCTTGAAAGTGGAGTCGCAGGATAGGATAGTGAAGGCGGCATTTGGTATGCTTTCCTTTATCAGTCAGAGTATTGAGTACAGGAGTTGGGAGATCATGTTGCAGCTGTACAGGACATTGGTGAGGCCACTGTTGCAATAGTGCGTGCAATTCTGGTCTCCTGCCTATCGGAAAGATGTTGTGAAACTTGAAAGGGTTCAGAAAAGATTTACAAGGATGTTGCCAGGATTGGAGCATTTGAGCTATAGGGAGAGGCTGAACAGTCTGGGGCTGTTTTCCCTGGAGCGTCGGAGGCTGAGGGGTAATCTTATAGAGGTTTATAAAATCATGAGGGGCATGGATAGGATAAACAGACCAAGTTTTTTTTTCCCTGGGGTGGGGGGAGTCCAGAACTAGAGGGCATAGGTTTAGGCTAAGAGGGGAAAGATATAAAAGAGACTTAAGGGGCAACTTTTTCATGGAAAGGGTGGTACGTGTATGGAAAGAGCTGCCAGAGGAAGTGGTGGAGGTTGGTAGAATTGCAACATTTAAAAGGCATCTGGATGGGTATATGAAGAGGAAGGGTTTGGAGGAATATGGGCCAGGTGCTGGCAAGTGGGACTAGATTTGATTGGGATATCTGGTTGGCATGGACGGGTTGGACCAAAGGATCTGTTTCCATGCTGTACATCTCTATGACTCTACGATTCTATAAGAATTTTCCACTATAATGATAAAATGAAGTATGAACTACGCAAATTAAGAATCTTCAACTTTGAAAAGTACTTTCAGTTACATATTGGAGCAGTATTAATATTCCAAACATCACAACCTGTTGTCTTCCAAAGACCAAACTGTCATTCAACAACAAAATTATTTAGTCGGTAATGTAAACATTTTACTGAATATCACTAATTGTGTTTTTAAAAACTCTACAAGTCAAACTAGATACACAATTGCAATAAACAGTAGTCAAGAACACATAACGTCTATTTGTATACTCCTTACTAGTAACTGGATCAGCATTTGAATTACTTGTGACTAAACTGAATTTACCATCTCTTTCCACCTAATCCAGATTTGATCATCCCCAGAAGAGATTTAAGTGTAAATAACATAAATGCTCACGTCCAAGACCACCAGGCAAGCTGGCATGTTTTAACACAAGCTATTGCCAATTAACACACCAGTCCTCGGCTACCAGTTCACATTATTCTCCAATAAGAATGCATGCTGGACAGCTACTGGGAGTCAGAGTCGAAACATGTGGCACTGGAAAAGCACAGCAGGCCAGGCAGCAACCGAGGAGCAGAAGAGTCGATGTTTTGGATTCCTGATAAAGGGCTTACGCCCGAAACATTGACTCTCCTGCTGCCTGACCTGCTCTGTTTACTCAGCGACACTCTTTTCACTCAGCGACACTCTTTTCGCCTCTGACTCTCCAGCATCTGCAGTCCTCACTTGCTCCTAGCTACTGGGAGTCAGCCAGGAAATACCCACCTCCCTTTGTCCCCCCAAACTAAACTACCTGAAATAGAAATCTCACTACAGAATGAAGGCAAAGATCAACTCAGTTCAACAGAGGAATATTTCTTGGGGCTTTCCTGAGCCATAACATTACTGCCATATCAAATACCATTAGTAACTATTGAGGAAATCCCAACTTTTATATTAGAAACACCGAAAAGATTTTTCTTACAACTTAGAAGTAGTGACGAAGTGCTTTTTTTTAAAGAAAGCAAGTGTCTAAGAAAAAAGGAAAATCTTTTTGTTAGGAAGCTTTCCCTATATTTCCTTGAATTTTATAGATTTGTAATATCCAATATTTTCTTTCATACACAACATGCCTCAGTCATTTCAAACGAGTAAACATGATAAATGCATACCTTGGGGTCTGGTTTGTTGCTGTTGCCAACGTGGACTGGGTCTCATCTGAGCCATCTGATTTGGTGCATAATATGTAGCTCTACCTTGGGCCTGGAATGAAACCAGAACCTGTTTTATCCTTTCAGCAACACATTTATTCTGTAGCTTGAAATCCCCATATCATTTTCTTCATAATTAGTTTTAATAGGAATTAAATCCTAAAGTTGTGCAAAATTGTAAATTCATTTTATTGTACTTTCATTACTGTGTCACTTTCAGCAGCTGCTAAAGCCCTTTAGCTGGGCATCATTCTATTTTGTTTTGCTAACTTGATTACAAAACTTTTCTCCTACTAGTTATGCATTAATTTACTCAGTGCATGTTCAGTTCTAGTGCTAATCTGACTGAGACAATACCCAAAGCAGAACATAGAAATTATACCAGTAGGCAAAATACTCCTCCACAAACAAGGTTAAATTGTAGTTTAGTTATGAAACCACAATACAAGCTATATGCACTAACTAGTTCTATGGTTATACTATATAGCTCAATGATTTGTGGGGCTCAACCATATATGGGTTGTGTCTTGCCTCACCGGAAATCAAGCCTGCTATGCAAGTTCCCCTATTTTTGTGCTTGTTTAGACTCAGGTGATAGATCAAACAACCAGGTTTCTGTATAAAGATTATAACTTAAATCATAATAATCGTTTACCTATAGCTAAAATCTATTTATGAACTTTTGACATATAACTACTAGTTAAACCAGTTTAACTACCCTACCTCCCCCCTACCCCCAATAAACTCCACCCTACACAGAAAATATATTGCTGTGTGTGGAAGGAAGAACTGAAAAGGAGATTCAATCATTTGTGCACAGGTGTTGCAGAGATGATCCTTCTTTTAAGATCAGCTGTTCATTGATTTCTTTTGTCCAGATTTTTTCACATCCTTGCACATCCTGAATCACATGTTTTAAAGTTTCCCAGTTCCTAGTTAAAAGTTACAGCTTACAGCAACTGGTAAGGGAAAGGAAACAGGCTTTACTACACAGAGAGACTACCTCCTCTTTTGGAGGTTCAAATGCTTCTGGCCATATTGTTAACACCCACAAACCATTCAGCTGCCTAGGAGCCAAACACAGTCAAAAAATCAAAAAAACTATGGATGCTACAAATCTGAGACAAAAACAGAAATCACTGGAAAACCTCAGCAGGTCTAACACAACGTGTGGAGCAAAATCAAAATTAACTTTTTGGGTGCAGTGACCCTTCAGAGGTCCTTATGTCAAGAGCCCTTCAGGCCTGTTAATCACATTGTCATTGTCAAAGCTGTCGTCTTGCCATCGACAACTGACCACATTTCTATCGACCAATCAGCTACTTGTGGCTTGCCAAATCTCACTTTGTACACATTCCCTGGTGCTAATTCAACAGCAACTAACCTTCTCCCAATGGCCGTACAAGCAGCAGTGTAGAACTTATCTAAACAATGATAACTTGCTTTAGAAAGTGCAGTAGTTCCTTCCACAATCCTTGTTTTTTTAAAACAGTCCTATTTCCAGTCCACAATCAAACATACAGGAAATAAAATACATATGGTCTTTACAGTTACAACAGCCAGAGGCATTGTAGCAGCTGTGTCATATTCAAAATGATTGAGATAATTAAGAAAACAATGTGATTAAAGGAATGAATGCTTTAGGGAATTGTTTACTTATTTCACAAAGACTTAATTTAGATTGGTTTGATACAAATGTGTAGCATCAGCTTTCTTGTATTTGTATCTCTTCATATTTTGCCATGTAAATGTTTGAGTTTCTATACATAAAGACAAAAGTCAATAGTCTATTCATTCCTTCAGAGGGAGAAATAAAAGCTCGTCATCTCGTCCATAAGGTGTTCACAGACCCATAAAATTTCTAGAGCGAGGAAGCATTGAGTCCACACTGACCCTCCAAATAGCATTCCATCCCACCCCTATAACCCTGCATTTACCATGGCCAATCCACCTTACACCTTTGGACTATGGGAGGAAACTAGAACATGCAGCAGAAATCCACACAGACATGGGGAGAATATGCAAACTCCACAGAGTCGTCTGCGGCTGGCTTTGAACCTGGATCACTAGCACTGTGAGGGAGCAGTGCCAACCCTGGAACCACTGTCCCACCCCTCTTGACCATGACTTCTAATTACTCTTTATGTGGCTTAGGTGTCAGACTTTGGCTGGTAGTGTTCATTTAAGGAATAGTGAAACACTATCCTATGCTAAACTTACATACCCAGGAGAGTTATAGGCACATAAATAATTACTTTACTTGGATCAAAAAACATTGGGTGTGAAGTGTTTCTGGATTATTTGATAGGATATTAAATAAATCTAAATTCTTTCTACATGAAATCACAAAATATTCAAAAGCATGTTAAATGTACATACTTTCTGTTACTGTTAATTAAAACAAAAGGACTTACAGGGTGAAATCTTCCCAGCTACCGAACAATGTGGGTATTAGTGGAAAAAAATGGGAGAATCATCCTTGAAATTAGCAGTAAGGTGATTCCCAATATCAAGAGCAAAATGTCCTATTATCCAGGCAAGAGTTGAATGGAAATATAAGACTCTTGTTAGTGAGTGTCAAGAGGCCTACTTTCATAATCATCCTCAATAGTACAGCACAGTACAGGCTCTTTGGCCTCTATGTTGTCCCAGCCTTTTATCCTACTCTAAGATCAGACTAACCTACATATCCCCCCATGTACTATCTTCCATATGCCTATCCAAGAATTGTTTAAATGTCCCTAATGTAACAGACTCTACTATCGAGGGTCAGTGCATTCCACACACCCACCACTCTTTGTGTAAAGAACCTACCTCTAACATCTTCCTTAAACCTTCCTCCAATTACCTTAAAATTATGCCCCCTCGACAGACATTTCTGCCATGGAAAAAAGTCACTGGCTATCCACTCTATCTATGCCTCTCATTCATCTTGTACACCTCCATCAAGTCACCTCTCATCCTTCTTTGCTCCAATGAGAAAAGCCCTAACTCCGTCAACCTTTCTTCATAAAACATGCCCTCCAGTCCAGACAGCATCCTGGTAAATCTCTTCTGCACCCTCTCTAAAACTTCCACATTTTTCCTATAATGAGGCAACCAGAACTGAACACAATATTCCAAGTGTGGTCTAACTAGCGCTCTACAGAGCTGCAGCATAACCTTGCGGCTCTTAAACTCAGTCTCCCTGATAATAAAAGCCAACACACCATACGGCTTCCTAACAACCCTATCAACTTCGGTGGCAACTTTGCTCATGTTATGACATCTCATCTCACTGATTTGCAATTTTCCATTCTCCCACCAACCATACAGAAATAGACAGCAACAATTCCCAATATGAGAGAGAGAATAGTAACCTTGCCCTGTGTACTCACCTGGTGCTCCATCAGTCAGTAACATCTCAAAGCACAAACCATTGGCAGCAACCACACACACCCTTGTCCAGGAAGATCTCCAGGTCCCCAATGGCAAAACAGAGTGTCAATTTCTCTCTATGAAACATATCTGGGGTAACTGACAGGAATTATACAGGACAGCTGCGAACTGCCAGTGTGACCAGATGCATAGCAGTGCAGGAATCCTGGGACGTCCCAGCAGTGGCCAGTACTTCCACCCGCAGCAAGTGGGAAGATATGATGGAGGCGACAGGGATGTGATACATAAGTAATAAGTTTAAAAGGTAGCATGATGGAAGCTCTGAGAGAAACCATCTATGAAACTTGCTAAAAATAGCATTTCTGTCAATTTCTGGTGAGATTCAGACCACATAAACCATGGTGAACAGCCTACATTGTGGGTTTCCTCGTGGCAGAATGATTAGTTGCAGGCATGGTGTTACAAGGCTTGCAAAGTCTTTAGGTCTTCTGCACTAATGTGGCCATACCTCAAATGAGTCACATTCTCCAAGAGGACCAAAAACACCCTGAAATTATTGTATAAATGTAACTTGATATCTGTTGCTAAGTTGTAGAGACAGGCCTCAATTTAGAGGAGACCCATCTGGATTTACTCAGCATTGCTTTGGCACAATAGCTCCTCCAGAGTCTGCAATGACAATCAGAACTGGTTACAGGAATCAGGTGCTCCATTACACAGAACTATATACAGCCAAAGCTATATAAACTGTAAATCTGAAATGTCTTCAAAACTTTTCCTATCTTAGACAGTTTTGAGAAGATTTGTAGCTCAGTTGAGGTTCTGGATGTAGGTTTGCTCACTGAGCTGGAAGATTCGTTTTTAGATGTTTTATCACCATACTAGGTAACATCATCAGGGAGCCTCCGGATGAAGCACTGCTGATGTGGCCCGCTTTCTATTTGTGTGTTTACATTTCCTTGGGTTGGTGATATTCTTTCTCAGGGGGTGGTAAATGGGATCCAAGTCAATGTGTTTGTTGATACAGTTCCAGTTGAAATGCCATGCTTCTAGGAATTCTCATGTGTGTCTGTGTTTGGCTTGTCCTAGGATGCAAGTGTTGTCCCAGTTAAAATGGTGTCCTTCCTCATCTGTATGTAAAGATACTAGTGAGAGTGGGTCATGTCTTTTTGTGGCTAGTTGGTGTCCATGTATCCTGGTGGCTAGTTTGCTGCCTGTTTGGCCAATGTAGTGTTTGTTACAGTTCTTGCAAGGTATTTTGTAAATGACATTAGTTTTGCTTGTTGTCTATATAGGGTCTTTCAAGTTCATTAGCTGCTATTTTAGTGTGTTGGTGGGTTTGTGGGCTACCATGATGCAAAGATATCTGAGTAGTCAGGCAGTCATTTCCAAGATGTCTTTAATATAGGGGGAGAGTGGCTAGGGTTTCTGGATGTGCTTTGTCTGCTTGTTTGGGTTTGTTGCTGAGAAATCAGCGGACTGTGTTCATTGGGTACCCGTTCTTTTTGAATACACTGTATAGGTGATTTTTCTTTGCTTTTCGTAGTTCCTCTGTGCTGCAGAGTGTAGTGGCTCAGTGAAATAATGTCTAATGAAGCTTCGTTTGTGGATGTTGGGATGATTGCTTCTAAAGTTCAGTACTTGGTGCATATGTGATGTTTTCCTGTAGACGTTGGTTTGAAGATCCCCATTGTCTGTTCACTCTACTGCGACATCGAGGAATGACAGTTTGTTGTTGTTTTCTTTCTCTTTAGTGAATGAAACCCTAACCACTCTCGCCTACATCAAAGACATCTTGGAAATGACTGCTAGACTACTCAGACCTCTTGGCATCATGCTGGCCCACAAACCTGTCAACACACTAAAACAGTAGCTAATGAACTTGAAAGACCCTAAACAGACAACAAGCAAAACTAATGTCATTTACAAAATACCTTGCAAGAACTGTAACAAACACTACATTGGATAAATAGGCAGAAAACTAGCCTCCAGGATACATGAACACCAACTAGCCACAAAAAGACATGACCCACTCTCACTAATATCCTTACATGATGAGGAAGGAAGCCACTTTGGGACAACACTTGTATCCTGGAACAAGCCAAACACAGACACGCACAAGAATTCCTAGAAGCATGGCATTCCAACCGGAACTCTCTCAACAAACATATTGACTTGGATCCTATTTACCACTCCCTGAAAAAACGAACAGGAAATTACATCAGCACAGGAAATGATGCCACCAACCCAAGAACCTGTCAAAACTATAAATATCTGTATTTAGTTCAAGCCTAACTTATTTTAAATTGTCTGGTATGGTCTCTTAACAAAAATCACTTCCTCTCTAGGCAGCTTATTATGGTAGGGCCACAGTACAAGCAACTGGCACAAGGCTGATGAAAACCCACATTCCAGCTGTTAGTAAACAAACAGAAAAACATTTATAAGCAAAGTCACTTACCTTTAAAATTCATATGCCCATCCACAGTGTTCTCTTTACCAGGTTTCACTGGCCATGGTGGGGACTCAGTAAACAGCATGAATATGGGTAGGTAAAGTATGCAACTTTCTCTCCCTTGTCCCTTTTGCACAGAGTCCTGAGGCTCCCAGCTGCCTTGAGTGGGAGCTTCAGATACCTAGACCTGACCAGAATATAGCAAGACCCAAAATCAACAAGAATCTGGCAGAACTAATTTCCACCAGATTTCCCAAACTGTACTGTCCTATCAGTTTCTGCTCTGGAGTGCAAAGGGGACAAAAATTCCAATGAGAACTCACCTGAGGTACAGCTGGCATAAAGTAGCCTCCTGCAGCTGGCTGAAATTGGTTGATGATTGTATTAGCTGGCATGGCCCGCATCCCTGCAATTCTTTGCATATACTGATTAGTTAAATGTGCCTTGCGTTCCTCTTTCCTTTGGGCAAGAGCTACATATAATGGCTTGGAACCAACAATACGTCCATTCATTTCCGTTACAGCTTTTGTGGCTTCTTCAGGAGAGGAAAAACAGACAAAGCCAAAACCTTTGCTTCGGCCATCCTCCAGCATTACCTTTAAAAATAGCAAAATAAGTGGCAGAAGAATTCGAAGTTTGCAATGAGAAAGAAACTGTGGCAAAAAAATAGTTTGTACTTATTCCCAGAATAATCCTGAATCTTAACTACACAGTGTGGTTAACAGCCAATTAAGTGCAACTATGACTAAAATTATCTTAATTATCCAATTGTGAAAAGGAACAGAGTAAACACCAAATGCCCACCATACCTTGTGGCCTACTCTCACAACTGACAAAAGTTCCTATATCTGAGTTAGTTGGGTTAAGGAAGTGTATCCACCACCATCACCCCAATATATTATAGAAACCGAGGGTGAAATTAATGCTGCCCCAGGAGTTGGCTGGGAGGTGGGGTAGCCTGGAAATGGAGATCTTGGTACCTTTCCGACTTTCTCCAGTAAGGAGGCCACTTGGTGGCCTTATTGATGCCATTGGTTGTACATCAGTCAGGTGGGTGCCACACAAAATCTCGTCAGCAGGCTGCAGTGTGGAGTGGGGTCCCTCTTTCTCAGGAATCTTGAAATTATCAGATGATCCAACTGATGGGGCCATAAGGAGAAACCCATCCCACCCTTTACAACGAGCTCCCTCCACTCCCTTTACTGGGACCTCTGACTAGCTCCAGCTATCCCTTCCTATTCAACTTGAACTCAGAAGCTCCAGAAACAAGTTTCATTCTCAAGTCTCCTGTAAGCACCTTTCCTAATGAAGTTGCAAGCCCTGTAGAGTCAACAGCCTCTGACTGGCTGACAACTCAGAGATGAAGGGCTTTTGCCCGAAACATCGATGTTCCTGCTCCTCAAATGCTGCCTGACCTGCTGTGCTTTTCCAGCACTATTCTAATCTTGACTCTAATCTCCAGCATCCGCAGCACCCACTTTCGCCTAACTCAGAGATGGGATACCTGTCCTGCATTAGAAACACAACAGGACATTTCTCTATTGGAGCCAGATCCCTTACAGCAGTTGTGAGCTACCTTACTGGGACTTATCGAGCTCATGTCAATGGAAGGGGCCCACCATTCCAACTATGAAATTCTAACCCAGGATAGCCCACAAAAACAATGATGGAGATTACAGTGCATGATTGATTTATGCGCAGCCAGCACACCAACAAACTCAAAGAAACCTGATAACAAAAATCGAGCAACCTCAATGAAACAGACTTCCCCTTTCCTGCTGTCATTTGAATGAAGTGTTAAGTGAAGGGATCTCCAGACATCCAACAGGGTTAGCAGTTTCAGTCTCAAATTTTTTGCCACAGAGACCTTGGGGCTGGTGGTCGGAATAAATTTTTAATCTGAAAATAAAGGTAATGGCTTCAGTCTCCCAATATTTACTCGGCAGAAACTTCTACTCATCCAGTATTGGATATGAGTAAGCAGTCTGACAAGTTAGTGAGAGTGGAGGGGGAATGAGAGATGTGAAGATGAGTCGTCAAAATACATGTGAAAAGCGATAGTTTTTGTATAATGTTATAATGTTCGTATGATGTTATGTTTTGTTATATTATGCAAGATGGCACCAAAGCATTGCGACTCTTTATTTAGTCCCCAGCGATTATCTTCTTGCATCTATTATATTCCTAAAATTAAGTCTGGTAGAATTATTAACAATGTTCTTTTCTCTAACACTTTCCTCTTCATTCTGTTCTATTACCCTGACGTACTTATGCAAGATATGATTTGCTTGGACAGCATGAAAAACAATACTTTTCACTGTATGTGACAATAGTCAAATCAAAATCAAGTAGAAGGGTAAAATGTAGATGTGTAATAGAACAAGGTCAAGGATGGATTTTTGGTTTCACCAGAGGCAATGGTACATGAAAAGATCAACTAGGAGAAAGTGAGGACTGCAGATGCTGGAGATCAGAGCTGAAAGATTGTTGCTGGA